>NW_026624408.1:72891-74340 GCF_030028575.1 Malurus melanocephalus
CAGAAATCACAGAAATCACAATCACAGAATCACAGAATCACAATCACAGAGTCACAATGTCACAGAATCCCAGAATCATGGAGTCACAGAGTCATAGGGTGACAGAATCACAGAGTGACAAAATCACAGAATCACAATCACAGAATCAATCACAGAATCACAGAAATCACCAGGGTTGCCAGAGACCTTCAAGCTCTTCCAGTCCAACCCCTGCCCTGACACCTCAACTCACCCACGGCACAAAGCCCCACATCCAATCTCTCTTTGAACACATCCAGGGATGGCAACTCCACCCCTCCCTGGACAGCCCATTCCAGTGCTTTATCACTCTTTCCCTAAAAAACTTTTTCCTGCTATCCAACCTATATTTCCCTTGGTGCAGCTCCAGGCTGTGTCCTCTCCCTCTGCCAGCTGCTGCCTGGAGAAAGAGACCGACCCCATCTGCCCACAAACACTTTCCAGGACTTTGCAGAGCTCCCTGGGAGGAAAGCTGACATGAAAATCAAAGCAGAGATGAGCAGAAATGGAACTTGTGTGGCGACAAATCCTTCATGAGGCAAACACCACGAGCCGGGTTGACTTCAGCCGAACSAAACGAGGGAAAGCTCCGGAAGGAAATGCCGTTTAAAAGCTGAAATTAAATCCTTTGACCTGCCGATGCAGGATGTTTCAAATGGTACTTAATTTCCACGGGTAAGGTGCCTGTAATGCTCCTGAGTGAGTGACGAAGTTACTCGGGTTTAATCGAATTGTGCCTTCCCCGGGTTTATTTCACGGGAGATGTTGACAAGTTGTAGCTKGAGGGGGRAAAAAAAAAMCAAAAATAAAGGCTGGRGATKATTTTTCTTGTRACTCTGGGCCACAGCTGTGGAATTCTCTGCTGCCACTCAGTCCCGTGGTTGGGCTGGTGGCCCTGGTGCTCAGGAGAAGGGTTGGACCTGGCTTGTCTGCTCTGAAGAATCCTGAAGGAAGCAGAGTGTGACCCAAAAATGTGGCCCAGCTGCAGATTTTGGGGATGTTGAAACCCATTGAAATTCTGCCCTGAGCAATAAATGGGAAATTGGAAAGAGACAACAGGGGCTGGGACATTTCAGACAAACTCAGGAGGATTTGGGTAAATACCAAGATGATCCTAAAAAGGCACCAACAGCACAAAACCCACAATCAGCACAAAAAAAAAGCTTATCCAGCTCGGGGAGGGGGCTTGTGAGCCAGGTCTTGGCTGCCCCAGGGTGTGAGGGACATGGGGCTGGGCTGGCAGAGGACACAAAGGTGTCCCAGCTGCTGGTGGGTGAGGAAGGGTAGGACATGATGGGTTACACACATTCCCAGATTCCTCTCCAGCCCTGCAYTKCCTGGGCACTCTGAGAGCTGCCAGGATTCCACACGCTCCCAGTTTGAGGATTGGGAACCAGTTCAGGGGTAACCAACTCACACACCCCAAACTCC
>NW_026624408.1:75648-77441 GCF_030028575.1 Malurus melanocephalus
ATCCTGTCCCACCATTAACCCAGTCCCATGTCCACCACTAAACCGTGTCCCCAAGAACTGCATCCACACTTCCATCTGGACACTTCAGCGATGGTGACTACCCCACCACTCTGGCAAGTCTGTGCCAATGCCTGCCCACCCTTTCTATGAAGTAATTTATCCCAATATCCAATCTAAACCTCCTCTGGGGCAACTTGTGCCCATTTCCTCTCTTCCTGTCACTTGTTACCCAGGAGGAAAGACTCAAATTTCCTTTGCCTCCAGAATGTGCCCAGTGCCACCCCAACATTCGGGCTGGGAGCAGCTCCAGGAGGTTTTTTCCAGCATGAATGATTCTGTGATTCCAAACTCATCAACCATCAACCACCACTGCTAAACCATGTCCCTAAGTGCCACATCCACGTGGAATTCATTTTGGAGAAGCCCTCTGTGCTCATCCTGTCCCACCATCGGGACAGCCCAAACCTCCCGGTGTCACTCACTTCAGCCTCAGCCCTCCATCTCCTGGAGGAGCCTGAGGGGTTTTTACACCATGCAGAGCCTGTCTGTTTGATCTGGCTTTAGCTTTGCTTTCAAACCTTTTAAACATCTCATCCCCTCRCATCCAGCCCTGAGAGCACTCTCCRGCCGCCCTCGGCTGTGTTATTTTTATTTTTAAGCACCTCTGTCTCGTCGTGGCTGTGCTCTGCACAGAAGGAGGGGGAGACCCAGTGTGGAAACCACAACTCTGCTCTTTGCCACCCACCCCACGATGCCTAAAATAAGGTTCACCTGAAACAGAGGCCAGACAAAGTGAAGAGAATAAAGCAGATAAATTTAGTCCATTGTACCAATGTTGGTACATTGAGGGCAGGCAAAGCCTCCTCCTGGGGCTGCACCCAAAATGGACCCCGAGTCACGAGATCTTCCCCTTTTATCAGTTCTGTCTCGTGAACACATCGGGCCCCAATTCCCCAATGACACCTTCAGGTGATGATGTCACCCATCCCAAACTGCTCCCCACAATTCTCTGTTGTTTCCATGTTTGGGGGCTCTGAGGCAGCGAAGTGTCCTTGGATTCAGGCCCAGAGAGGAATTGTTTTGTCTGAAGATGGGAGAGCAGCAGCTTTAGTGCTGAGAAGTACCAGAATACAGATACATGAAAATATAAAAACTGAAAATCCTAAGGCATCAGCCCAAGTCCCGCAGCCCCCAGGTTTTGTCTGGTTTTGGCTGCCCGGTGGATGAGGTGCCCCTGTGCCCATCCAAAGAGAGAGAGACGGGCTCGGGGCACGCCTGGGGCTGGGGCTGAGCCAGTCCTGGTGGGAATGGAGAGAAACCCGCAGCTCTGGCTCCTCACAGGGCAGGGAGCGAGCTCAGTTGCCATAGCAGTGTCCTCTCCCCCAGCCCTCCCTGCCAGCCTGGTTATTTTTGGCTGTTGTGCTCCGAGCTGTTGTGAGTGAAACCAAGAGTGAGAAGCAAAGCAGAGCTGGATTCTCCAGCTTCTCCTCTCATCAAGGGAAAAGCTGCTGGGCAAATGGGGTGGCTGTGGGTCTGCTGCACCCTCTGGGGCAGGGCGAGGCTGGAAGCCAAGGGCAGAGCTGAAGAGATGATCCAGATATTTTAGCAGAGTTCAGTTTGACAATAATCAATGGGATTTTTTTTCTGCTGGATCTTCTGGGCCTCTGGAAATGGAGGTTTGGATCCCACATCCAGGCTGCTCTCCATCCCTTCTGCAGCATCTCCATGGTTTGGATGGGAGGCACAGAATCCTGGGGTGTTCTGAGCTGGGAGGGACCCTCAGGGATCATCAA
>NW_026624409.1:0-1208 GCF_030028575.1 Malurus melanocephalus
TTTGGGGAGGAAAGCTGAAACTTCTCATTTTTTTCGGGCCYATACTGTAACATACTCATTTGAAAGTATTGTTTTGTACTTTGGGAGAAGCAGAATTGTATTTTTGCTTCTCCTTTCCCCATTTTCTCATGGGTACATGGAAGGGTCAGCTATTGACTTAACTCCCATATCCACGATTCAATGAGACCACTGACACTTATTCACGGGAGGAAAAGAAGTACATGAGCACATGGAAACCTTAAAGAAGAAGAATCATTGCTGGTTATTAAATACAGACAACATTTACATTAACTGGTAACCTGTCTTTGCAACTCACTGATTAACACAACTGCTTACCTAACCATTATGTGAAAAAATTGCCCTCAGCTAAAATAAAATGTGAATTAAATCCAAYAATCCCTCAAAGGTGGACTTTGCATCCCTCAAGGGTGTCAAGTGAGAAGCGAATATTTTACCTSAGTAAATGGGAAATGGGATGCTTTGTCTGGATCTCAGAAATGGATCTCTTTGGCCTTTCGAAGAACACGTCGTGCTGCACATCAGAGTCTGGTGACACAGAGCCGTGCTCACTGCTGCTGCTGCCAGCCTGCTCTCCATGGATTGGCAGTGGGAGGGACGTGTTCCGATTGTAATCTACAACACATTGCAAAATGGGTGACAGAACCTGGCCAAAGGAGGCAACAAAAGTGCTTCAAACAGCTGGGATCATCCTCAGTGATATCAAGAGCTCGTTTTGCAAAACTGAGGGAGAAGTGACCTTGTTGACAAAAAGCAGAACACAACTCTAAATCATTGAATAAGCAATAGAAGGTTTTAACAAGTCAACTACTAAAGGTAAAGACAGCACAGATCCTCATGGGAAATGCCATTTTGTTATCCTCTCTCACACATCACACAGAGTTCCCCTTGGGGCTGGTCCCACCGAGTKGCACAAATGGATATGAGCAGCTTAAAGAACCTGAATAAAACCAATGATTTGGGCTCAGCCACTGCTCCAGCACAGGCACCTCTCAGCAGAGAGCACTCCAATGCCTGCCCTCCTCACCTCTGCCGTGTTCATGGACATTAAAGTTCCCTCCCCATACCCAGAATATGTGTGTCTGTATAGTGCCCTCCCCATACCCAGAATATCTGTGCACTGCCCTCCCCATACCCAGAATATCTGTGTCTGTACAGTGCCCTCCCCATACCCAGAATATCTGTGTCTG
>NW_026624409.1:1308-23459 GCF_030028575.1 Malurus melanocephalus
TATCTGTGTCTGTGTCTGCCTGAATGTCACTGTCCTGGCTGAGCAGCAGGAGCTCTCCAGTTATCCCAGTGAAACTCCGCAGGCACTGGATTCTCAATGCCCTCAGGACATGGGGTGATGCCCATTTCCTTGATGAAACCAATTCAACCAGATGGGATAAATTCCTGGCTAGTTTTTCCCCTTAGAATTGCACTCTTTCAAAAGTTAGTTGTTGAGGCAGGCAATCAAAAAGGAAGCACTTCAATGGGCATTGGGAGCAGAGTGCAGACAGGGGAAAGAAGCAGCAAAGACCAATGGCTTTCCCTGTTTTCAAACAGTTCCTTCATATGATTTATTTGGCAGGTCTATATTAAGGTTCATTATCTTATCACTGAGCAAGTGATTGATATGTTTGGGGGGGAGGAAAGAACATGCTATGCAGAAAAAAACAAAACAACCCATTGGACAGCWACTTCAGCACCTTTGTGCCAAATTTCCATGTTATGTATCAAGTTTGAAAATGCTGACCCCACTACCTACTAGACCAACATTTTCAGGTGTCTAACACCCATTCTGTGAAACTCAGACCTCTGAAGTGTATATAATTGTGAATATAAAATGCAGAACTGCTTTGGCAAGTCCTCATCAAATGTCATTTTTCTAATTTTAATTTAYTACAAATGAGGTATTTATTTCTGAGGAGAGGAAAAATGGCCTTGGGCGGTTTCAGGAAGCAAAATACAAAATAAGCAAGACACTGTATTTTCTGAGAATTATTAAATTTAAATATGTGCAATTACAAATCACAGACATTTTCAAAAGCTGAGTTCCTGCTGTTTTCCTGGCACAAGAAATGTCCTTTGCAAAAGAAAGTGCTTAGTGACTCCAATCTTTTATATTACACTTAATGACCATGCTGACTTGGATTTGGCTGATAATTCCTTACCTGAGGGCTTGAATGCAATTTTGCTCTTCTTGCCCTTGTTTACTTGCTTCAGGAAAGAATCTCTGAGCAAATCAGATGCTGTMACACGTTTACTTGGATCAGGTTCAAAACAGAGCAAAATAAAGCTCTTTGTTTCAGCAGACACTGATTCTGGAATTTCAGGATGAATCTTAAACATCCCAACCTGCAARTAAAACACAAGTACTAATTATTTTTATGAAACAATTGCAAGGAGACCATGGCCCAAAGCTCTTAAAATATGATTGCCAACACTTCTCATGACTCTTGTGGAAAAGGAGTGATCCAGGTACCCACATAAAGCAGGGAAGTGAAAACAAGGTTCTAATCCTGTTTTATTTCATTATAAAATTGTGTGAATCCCCATGTCATGTTACACAAATGCCAAAGTATGGATGTATCTTATCTGCTTTCAGGCAATCTGAGGATGTGGGCATTATGGACACCAAGTGATTCAAACACTCCTTTTTTCTCAGCCACAAATCCCTGCAGCTTTTGCCCAGGTTTCCCATCAGCCCTGCCCAGCACATTCATGCCCAAGAACAGCAATAATTCCCTGCTCTAGCACCGAATGCTGGAGCTGCACCTGCTCTGCTCTGCCAAAATTCCTGCACAAATCCACACAATGACCTTGGCACCACCCCCTCTGGGGCCAGATGTCTTTCAGCATTATTTCATTGAAGATCACATGATGTGCAAAGGTTTAAAGGATCCTTGGTAAACCATTCTTTAAGTAATGACTCTTAAATGGTTACTTAAAACAGTCTCTTTTCAGACTCTGTCTTTAAGTAATGAAAAATGTACTGATTGCTCCCAGTGATTTTTCCAGGCAGCTCCTCACTGCCTTCTTCTCCTCTAATGTCAAACTGTTGGGAAGGCAGAGCTGCATAAGCTGAGTGCACAGGATGCACATGTCTGRAGAGATTACAGCTTGTAATCTCAGCATCTTTACACCAAACACATCCTGGAACAAGCACAAAGAGTGTCCATGAGGAATCAGAGTAAAATCAGAGCCAGCTGCTTCCAAATAATCCCATTCCAGACTGCATGAACACACCAGCATCATTAGGCACTCACAGTGCTGGTTTAGCTTCAATGCAAGCTGAAGCAAAAAATGCTGAGCAATACTTCAGTTTGAATGACAGTGCAGTAATAAAATGTTAATAGTGCTTTAAGGCCTTCCCAACCATGACTTTCAAGATTCAGCATCACAAACTGTCAGCACTCTGGTGCCAGSTTTCAYCCTTGTGCACTAAACAAAAATACARGAAAATTCCAAACYAGGGCCAGCAAGTTTGAAAGTTTGTCTCTGATCTTTGTTGCTCAAGAGGAATAAGTTTTGTCACAATTCTCTGCAAATTCTGTGGCGATCATCAGTGTACTTTGTCTCCACTGAATATCATTTACACTGACACAGATGCACACRTTCTGTGCTCACAGAATAAATCACTGCACACCAGCCAGGAACTATCCTGCTCTTGGTTTACTACAGCCCCTTTTCTCTACTTTGTCCAACTCTTTTGCAATTTTTAAATTGCACAGGGAGATTTAGACCTTCCCTCTCCTCACCTGCCCTATGCACAACACAGCGTGCATGTGTGGAGGTGAGGACCTCAAAAGTTCAATATTCCAAATTTTCCAGACTTCCATTCTTTTTCCATGCTTGCCCAGCCAGCCTGCTTCAAATCCAGCTTCCAGCTTGCTCACTTTTATTAAAATTWAAAAATTTTATTATTATTTTACTTGCTCACAGAAAAAGAAAACACYTTTTGTAGTGTCTGGTGCCTAGAAGATGTAGCTCCAAACAGAGCCAAGAAACAGAAAACAAAAACCAATGCCTGCCTGTTGTACATGAACACAGGCTGCAATTACAATGCCAAAAACTTTTTCACATCTGTGAAGATTAAAGGCAAAAAAAAGTATTTTAAAAATGCCAACTCTGAGCCTTGCTGAACTGCAAGACAGATTTCTACACCTATTGATAAAAATCTGAATTTGCCACCATAGTTCCGTTAATGTTGATACCAATGCTCACAAGATACATGAAAAAATTACAACATTGATAATTTAAAGCAGTTTGCTGGGTTATGGATGGGATATTTCTCTCCAATTCTCTAGTGTAAGTGAAAAACTAAGTGCTTTACTAAAGGTCTACTGCAAGCCAATGGAAGAATCAAAAATTTGCAGTCTGCTTATTTGGCATATAATCACTTCATAGCTGTTACACTCCTGTTAATTATAGAATCAGAACAAGTATCTTTTTTAAACTCACATTATCAAAACTATCTGAAGAATTCTCAAGTGTTAATCTGTGCATTTGAAAACARAGACAACAGCTTATTGAGGTGGTAGCTCTGACCTGCAGGACTTGGAATGAGAAATATGGAGTATTTATATATATATTTATATATATATATATAATATACTGGAAATCCTGGAAATCCCTTTCCCTTTTATGTTGCTAACATTGCAGAGACCAGGCCTTTGAAAGAAAGGTTTTTGTTGGGAAGGAAGCTTACAGAAATTACTTAAAGGAGCAGAATTAACTTGTTTGTCATTATTGGGGAGACTGGTTACGAGAAGGAAATCATAAACCAAGAGCAGGAGATGAAAAAGTAAGACASTAGAGAATAATAGTTTTCATAAGTCTTCACTCATTCTTCAGCTTGCTGCTCTGAGTCATGACCTATTTCCAGCACAAAAATAACTGATTACCCCCAGAGCAAAATAGATCAGAGAAGGATCTTTTCCTTTACATCATATATGGCTTTGTGCAAAACATCCCATGTAACACAATGCTACTACCAAATATAATATTAGAAAATAAAAAAAAAAAGCTGTATTTACTTTAAACATTGCAGCTTGAGGCTCCCCCAGCTCATGGAATGGAGGTTTGCCTGTTGCCATCTCGATGATGGTGCAGCCCAGGGACCAAATGTCAGCTGGAGCACCATATCCTCGTGGTCCTTTGTCAATGATTTCTGGAGCCATGTACTGCAACGTTCCTGGGCAGGGAAAAAAAAAATCTTCATTCTTATTAAAGAGGATTAGCACAGCACTCTGCAAGCCAAAAACTGTCAAATGCAACATGCAGAGCCAAAATACTCCATTTCCCATATCAGCACTGAAAATTAGACACAAACTTCTGTTTTAACATCTTTTTTATAAAATACTTTCTAACACAAAGTTTCAAACTGCTGAAGGTCTATTCACCACACAATCCAACAGCTTCCTCAGAAAATMAAATTAGATCAACAATGTTTGCAAACAACAGCTTTTAAAAATTATGCATATAAGAGATGAAAAAATCTAAGATGTGACARATAGTCTYCATGAGAATAATTTTTCTTATTCTWCCCCAATAATGAGAACACTAGTGTCAGGGAATTTCAAACTGTTTGAAAGAAAGCTATTTTTGTAAATACAGGACAGTAAATCATAACTGATCTAGAATTCCATGTGCTTGGGATTTCTGAGATCCAAGTTTAGCAAAAAAAAGCCCCAAAAAAAACCCCACCTAAACAAAACAAACAAACCCAAACCAAACCAAACAGCAAACCACCCTGTTACAATTCCTAAAGCTACACATACTGACAAAATAAGATCCTGCCTGTAGACAATCTGAGTGTTATACTAGTAATAATAGTGATAAAGAGCAGTACAGTAAAAAATTAAATAMAAGATGGTCAATTTGGTATCACTGTTATTGAACCACCACTAATACAGCTAAAAAGGTCTTCACAGGAAGAGTCCACCACCACTAGAAATCTCTAGATGTTCAGAATTTCTACCAGCTCTGTTACAACATCTTTAAATTAAATTCTTTTTCTTCTTAAGAATGCAATAAAGCTGTAAACTATTAAGTAATGGACATAYAGTGAAGATAAAAGGGTATAATATGTTCATTGAATGTGATTGCTGCAGAATCAAAGGTCAAGGCACAGCTCTGCCCTCAGGCTGTGTATCTTCAATGGAGGGATATAATGTTGAAACCACCAAAAATGGGATTTTTCAAACCATGTGATTATATAATGCCTAAAATCTTGGGTTTATGTTTATTGAGTTATGGTACAAAATAAAAATTGCTGGAGACCTTTTAAGGTCCTCTGCAGTGCAGTTAGCTGCTTACTGATTTTAAATCCAAAATGATAACTTCAATATTTATTCACATGGCAAATTACATCTCAAAGGCACAAACAGGGCTGCAAACTTGCAAGAGAACAAAGAAGAWGTTTATAAAGAAGAAGGGTATAAAGAAGGGGTTACCTCCTTTTATTCCAGTATGATAAGATACCATTTCTCCACATATCATCTGTGCTGACAATCAGTTGTTAAACTCAGAAGGAGGATGTAAAATACAGGCAAAGACAGAACAATTTTCCCTCAGTATCTACTCCAACCCTAACAGCAATCAGCCATAATAGTGCCTTCCTGGACCAAAATTAAATTTTGGACTATGACTTTAAATAGCCACAGAAGTGTCTTCCATCATGATTTAATGATTACCTTTATGCACACAGAAGTTTACAGAACATCCTGCAGAAATAAGCAGCACAGCACATCAAACCACTGCTTTCCAGAGATAAAGGACCTGTACATATCTGAGAATTACCAATAAGATGGTTGACAAAAAATTATTTTTTGAATAATGTATTTAGAAAAAAAAATAGTGAACCTCCTTAAAGGAATGCTTCAGAAGGCAGCATTTAACAGCTCTCTGTCATATGTGTATCTAACTKTTGTGGCACCTGGAAAATGAAGAGATTTCTTCTTGTAGCTCTTCATTCTTAAAACATGTTACATATGTGATTCCAAACACCACAAATAATTCTTTTCTTCTCTTTAAAGAACTCCTAACTTAATTTGATTCCAATAACCTTCTTTATAGCTTTGAAGGAAATGGATTTGTTTAAAATGCCTGCACCTGAGGAGATGTCTAAAATTTTCATGTGAACTGTTCTTTTTACTGTTAGCCAATTGGTTAGATTTTGGAACTAATACCTCAAAACTGAAAGTGTTCATCAATTTGAGTTTTTCTGCACTTTTAAGCATCCATCTAGAAAATGTCCATGTGTAAGTTACTAACATCAAGCTTGTTAAATAAAAAAGTTCCTGTATTTAAGTGTTGCCAGATGTCAATGCAACAAATAATTGCTACTTAATGAATGCTTAGAAGAAAAACTTTTACCCCAAAAAAGTAAAATGGAAGAGAGTTACATCCAAAAAAAAAGTAAAAAAAGCTATCAAGCCTATGTTTATGGTGGTCACACTCCCATTTAGTCTCCCCTGAAAATGGAGACCCAGTGGGGTTTTTCATCACTAACCCAAAGAGCCTCTTGGCTCAAATGAAAACCCTCACAAACTCTGCTGGATTTCTCTTACCTGTAAATGTTTCTGTGCATGGRTTGATTCCTGCCAGCCGTTTGGAGGTACAAAAATCTGAGATCTTCACCACACCACTGTAGGTGTTCACCAAAACATTGTCCCCCTGTGGTTTGGAGATGAGGGAAGGCAGGGAAAGGGTGAGGGTGGAGGAGCAGAGAGGGAGATGGATAAACACAATTCTCAATATCAATATCCTTCAAATTTGCACTGATCTTTGTGATACACCTTTCTACAAAGGAATATTTCAGGACTTGGTTTTAAGCTTCCATGAAATCCTACTAAAAATTCTGCTTCAGATTAAAGCAAAACTAACTGAAGTAAATAAGATAAAAAGCAAATCAAACAAGATACACTAAAGGAAAAGTTACCTTTATATCTCTGTGTACAATCTGGTTCTCATGGAGATACTTCAGGCCTTCCAGAATCTGCTTGGTGTAAAATTTAATTGTAGGTTCTTTCATTGGGCCCCACTTCGATCTTAAKAGAGCTGAGAGGCTGCCTAGAAAAAGGATATTGATACAAGAAAATGTATCAAGATAATGTAATCCCCAAATTAACATCAAACAGTTAAATCTGGATGAAGCCTTTGCTCAACATCCAAATAAAAAACACAGTACTTACAGTTAAGCTAAATTCTTGCTAGATCACTCAAAGCAAATAATTTGCTGCTGCTCTGAACTGGTTATTTTTTACTTGCCAGGTCAGGTTCTACTCCCTGAATAGATGACAAGAATAAATGTTGTGACAGGGCTGGAACAAGTGCTGAACTAAGCCTGGCACCCTTTCACCCTTAATGAAACCAGGACTGGGGTAAAACTGCACCACAGTGTACACTGCACTCAATGAACCACAACTATGGGCAAAGAGAGCTGATCTTCTTGAACAACAAACAGAACAAAAAACAGAAAGAGGCTTTTCCTTAAGAATATGGGATTAACTTCTGGCAATATTCAGAGACAGGAAAGAAATCTGAAAAAAACCCCTCTGAATGGATGTTTGGAGTAGGAGATAGGCCAGCCACACATTTCCTATTCTAAAAAATGAATCTTTAAATAACACAAATATTTTAATGATGAGGAAAAATAAAGAACAAAATAAACTAATTACAGTATGTCTACTTAAGGCCAGAAAAATTCAGCTAAAGGAACTTTTAACTAATCCACAGCAAAAGTTTTCTGAAGTGAAGTTTCCTCAAAGACTCTTGCATAATCTTAACAGCTGGTTCCTTTTTAAGCCTGGCWACAGAGTTTAAAATATCTGAATTGGTTCAATAATACCTTGCCATTAGCAACTAATCCCAGCACACTATAGTGATCATACATAACAGAGCTGACCCTGTTAACAGTGTGGGAAAACAAGGGGAAGTGTTGCTATAACCTCATCACATCTGCATGCATCATGGGCTCACAAGGATTCAAAAACYAAATCATTTCCCCACATTAAATGCCCTGGATGTATTTAATTACACTTGGAATGTCTGTGTCTGGAACTTTCTKAGAAAATCTGAACTTTACCCACCCCATTCTTATTTCTGTTTTTATTTTGCTAATTAAATTCATACAAAATTTAACACTCATTCTGACACATCCTTGACACTGAAGAGTAAATGGCAAAAAGGAGACAAAAACAATGTAGAGAGGTTACAGAGGGATTTCACATCATCTTCCTCCAGCAGAGAGAGCTGGAGGAGTAAAACTGGGAATTATGAGCAAAGSACACATCTCACTTTTATCTCTAATTTACCTACAAAATAGCATTGCTTTGYATATAGCAGCTACAAAACAATTTTGTATTTGCTCTCTCAGTTTTACTGCTCAAAGAGAAACACCCTGAGAGCTCCAGTCATCATTCAGCTCAAACTCCACTATTTTATAACACATGAATATTTGAAACCAAATACTTTTAATCACTTATCTCTATGTTCAGAATTATTACAGAAAGGGGAGAGGGTACTGGGATCTATACTCTTCAAATTTACTCTATCAGAAAAATTACTTATACAGTTAATGTGCCAACAGAAAAGGCAAATACAGCACCAAACACATTAAGTGCTTATCTGCTGATTTTTAGGAAGTTTGGAGTCCCAAATGCTTTTTTCCCTTTGGCAGACAAAACTCAGCATGATGCAAACCTCCTGGCACCTGCTCCATAAAAATCTTAATGTATCCATTTTCTGAAACAGATCCAAGATACTGGACAATGTTCCGATGCTTTAAATATTTGTGCAGTGCTATCTCTTCATGAAGAGGTTGGGAATACCTRTTAAAAAAACAAAAACAAGGAATATTTCATCATGCAGGAAAAGGTTCTAGGCTATGCTTAAATGCTAGTTTGACAACAGAATGGATTTTAGGGATAGTGATCCAATTCTCAGCTAACATATTGTCCATGATCTTTAAAATGCAGGTTGATTCACTGCCTGTKCAGAAAAAGAACAGAGATAGAGGAGATCTCAGAGGAAAAAGATGCCCTTCAAGAATTCATGTGTGTGTTTTCTGTATCAACACATAGCACTGCCTTTGACTCCAGAGCTCCTCTTATGCTTTTCACCCTCCACAAAAAGAATACAAATGAGATACAACTGCAACTTGAAACAAAAATATGTTTTCTTCTAGAATTTATGATATACATGCAGATTATTAAACTGTAATATTTATGATACATATGTTTTCCCTCAAAATACAAAGACTTTATTCTCAAAAAGGTACTGTTGAATACTRGGAGGAAATCATAATTGAATTTCAGTATATTGGGATTTTATAAACTAACCACACAGAAACATGTGCTAAGCAACGGCAGATTTTCAAAAAACAATTTCATTTTTGTTATCAGTGTATATATAACAATATAGGTCTCACCTGCTGTCTCTCTCAGGTATTTCTTTGATGGCTATTCGGACCTGGTTGCTAATGTCTCTYCCAGCATAAACAATTCCATAAGTACCTTTCCCAAGAACTATCCTGTCACCATTCTCATCGTAATCATATTCATACTGCAAGCAGAAAAGACAAASAAAGCAGCACAGAAATGGTTATTTAGCATTTGACATTACAGGGAGCCTTAAATACAGTTATGTACTGAGTTACTACAGGATTTTGAAAGAGCACTTTTGCAAAGAGTTAAGAAAGGAACTGGACAATTTCTTATCTCAGATATTGTGGAGTACACAGATCTCCCCCAGTATCTTCCCACATCCAACAGGATGCCCCATATGGAAAATCTGCAGGGTATTCTCTGTGGCTTCAGGTGAATTCTCTACTAAAAACAAACCACAAACCTTATTACAGCAGCCCTAACCATTGACTTTTCCATCAATGACCATTTGTTCTGCACTGTCCAATGTGACTCTCTGATACAGAACACAGATTTGGGATTTGTTTCTTTGCAGTGTTTTCCCAGCCCACATTGCAGCTCTGTCCATGTGGCACTCTGCTCCATCTCACATTGCAGCTCTGTCCATGTGTCACTCTGCTCCATTCCTCACCTCACAAAGATTACAAGTTTCATGTGTGCAATGTGCTAAAGGAGTACACAGATCTCCCCCAGTATCTTCCCACATCCAACAGGATGCCCCATATGGAAAAAGTGCAGGGTACTCTCTGTGGCTTCAGGTGAATTCTCTATTAAAAACAAACCACAAACCTTATCACAGCAGCCCTAACCATTCTTTTCCATCAATGACCATTTGTTCTGCACTATCCAATATGACTCTGTGATACAGAACACAGATTTGGGATTTGTTTCTTTGCAGTGTTTTCCCAGTCCCCACTGCAGCTCTGTCCATGTGTCACTCTGCTCCATCTCCTCACCTCACAAAGATTACAAGTTTCATGTGTGCAATGTGCTAAAGSAAAGCAGTCTGTCGTTTATCCTCACAGCACATTCTGCTCACTGGAACTAAATTGCAGCAAGCACAGCTTTAGCACAGTTTCATTTACCCCATTTCAGCACTTCACAGTTCACAACATCATCTTGTTACACGATAGGCATAACTGACCCAAAATGCCATATGCAAAACTTGTCAGGTTCTTTGGTGGGAGCATATCCAGCTTTCACAGCTATCATATGACATAAAACTGTGCAGAAAAAAGACAGCAGTCACATTGCAGAATTTAGGATTGACAGCAAGCCCATCTGCARCAGCCTGGTCCTAAGCCAAGCCTTTAATTACCGTGGAGAAAGCTACATTCTCCAGTCTGGGTCTAAGGATACATGAAAATGGTTGGGATTTAGAGTTCAGTGCTAGTTAGTAGACAGTTTAATAAATTTGTATACAATTGATGCAAATTGATACATTTGCCTCTTCTCGTCCCAACAGCTACAAATATTGAATAAACCACTTTTGGTTGCCAAAAGTCTGAATAAGTGATCTAGTGGTGTGAAATCCAGCCATYAGGTACAAGTAAACAAGTGTTCATATCTGACCTTCTGAAGGGCAGGGTGTTCTCCAGGATACCCTATTTGGGTACTCTTAAAGTGATTGGAACTCCTTCATATCAAAAACAGAAGTGAATACCCTAAGGCAGAAATAACTGCAGCATTCACATTCCTTCACAATAATTGCTAGCTGCAAAACTAGACAGCAATTTATACACAAAATACACAGCTCCCAGTGACAACATTCTGATAAGGATTCTGACTGAAATCAGATTTTCTTCCCCCACACTATGCACGAGGTCATTTCTTCCTCTTCCCCAAATATAAACAGATGGTTTATTAACAGTAAGAACTGTTTGCTCTGTACTAATCAAGCCCATCAAGACCACACAAAGCTGCATTTTCCTCGTTGTCTCTTCTCAAATGTAAGATCTCTGTTCATTTATACACTAAACTAAATAATTCTCCTCTCCAGAAATCCTGATTTCTGTTWCAGTGTCCTAACCTAAGACAGTAAGTACAATTGTGAAAACTTCAGGACAGGTAGGATGATATAGCTTAAAGACTTAAAATTAATTTCTGCAGTCACATSTCCATGTGTCATTCATTCACAAAGGACTGTTTCCTGCTCTGCATTGTCAAGTGATTTTTTYAGTTCAGTTTTTAAAAGGCTCAAGCACAGTGAGCCTCTGGGACAGATTCATCTCAAATGAGATTACCTGGAGTAGTAATGGTATCAGGTACCTGCAAGAAAAACTAAAGCACCTTTGTAAATAGCTTTTTTCTAGCATTTATTTGGTATTTTATCTTTTTTATCCATTTGAGACAGCTGATATCAGTTGATTCTCACCTATACACTGTTTTCAAGAAAATACAGTCACACACATCATTAAGGATTTATACAATTTACAATAGCAACAGACCCACTTAAAAAACAGTGTGTGTTTCTTCAATTGAATTCAAATCTCATGTACAAATAACTTTGCAAAACTTTAAATTTCATACACAGTTACAGAGTTTAAATGCTATTTATCTTTCTACCACACTGATATGAAAATGCAGGGCAGACTGAGAACAAACTTCACAGTTCTTAGATCTTTTATCCCTCACATACCTCCAATGTGTCTCCATCTATTTCTCCTTCTAGTTCCAAAGTACTGCCCATTGCATCAGACAAAATTTCCTTTACCAAACCACAGAATCTAAAAAAGAAATAAATAGCACAAGATCAAAGAAGAATATCATTTCAGAAGCAGATTAAGCAGATTCTTCACAAGTTGGGCATTTCTTTCAAGCTAATAAACTGATGAGCATGTTCACAGGTTTCTTTCATTAATGACTTTCTCCATATTTATCCCATTTAAATTGATGAGGAACATCAAACACACACTAAAAATCCTCATTATTTATAAAATTATTTTATTTGCYGTAGCAGAACCCAATAGTTACCTGTTATTGTAATTGCATAGTAAAACCTTTGTAGATCCAACTCCAATATTTTTTTCAGTACATGTTTGGCTGCAAGTGTGATTAGTCAGTATTTCAATAAATTAGGTATTGTAGCTTTTTGTCAGGCATTCAGAAAGCCAAAAGTATCAAAGTAGTAATATGGTTGGAARAACAGAGTTTGAACTAGTTTCTGGTTTTCTGGGGTGGAGAAACTTAAGAACATTTTCTACTGTAGTTTCCAGCATGAGCCACTCTTTTTTTTTTCCAAATTCTACACAAAATGATTAACAATTATTTAAAAAAACATTATAAACTATTCATAATTTCATTTCATACACCTCTTTCATTAAACAGCAGAGACACAACTCTGGAACTGACTCCTGCAGTGACTGAAAAAGGCATGAAAAAATTGCCCATTTTCATGACACAAAAATTGCACTGCAAAATCAAGGCTCATTTTAGTGTTTCCTACCTTTTATGCAATGCACTCTGCAAACCTAACAATTTTCTTAAACCTGATTTTATTCCATGTGATACATAGATAGTAATTATTGGATGAAAAATAGATTATTTTTCTATAATTCAACTCCAAAGACAAAGTGTATTAACAACTCCCTACTACACCATTCAGAAGGTGTATTTGCAAATACCAGTCCCAAGGCAGAATTTGGTCTGGGGAGATTTAGTCCTGAAATTCAGCTAGCCTGCTGACTTTTTAGAGACAACAGGCCATCAGAAAATATTTAATTATAGGTGCAATCAGTACCACAGCTCTGTGAAACAAGGTAAATTAGAATTTTTTGTTATATTTAGATGTTTTTATTTACATCAAACTGATTTTTTCAGTCTGACACATAAGGGAACCTGAAACAATGTAGTACCTTAAATGACATGGCSAAGACAAAGCAAAATAAGATAATAGTTTTAAGTTAGATTAAGCTACTTTAAGTCTTTTTTCAGAGGTAATGATTTGAAGATAAACTAATCAGAATCAGAGAGGAAGTATAATTTCATCACCTTAAACATCACTGAGTTTACATTGCTTCTTCATCAGGAAAAAAATAAGTGAGGAAAGAAATAATCTGTTTTTCAGGCAAAAAGATTGGTTTTCAATCTTTACTAAATTAATTTTCTTTAGTCTATAGATGAGGCAGGGAACACTCACACAAACTGAACTCACCTGCTGCACTGGTTTTCTGTAGAAAAATAGATTTGAAAGTCATCATAGTTGTCATGGACATAGAGAAAACAACATCGTTCATCAAACTTGGAAATGCTGTAAAATTCACATTAGGAAAATATTATTTTTAATATAACAATTAGAAGAAATAGGGCAATAAGGGTTTTTTTTTCATTATGAGCACTTAAGAAACCTCTTTTTCACAGTTAATTACATCAGAGAAGCAGTATGCAGTTATATATATTTTCCTTATAACTAGAAGTTTTCAGTTTATTTATATATTCTATAATCCTATCTCAAATTTGATAAATCAGCTTACTCTGGTAAAACACTGRTTTATCTGAAGTGTATTGAGGTTGGTTTGTTGTTCACCTCCACTTTTACACAATTTTTTTTGATGACACCTCAATGGAAACTGAATTGCTTTGACATTAATTCAGCTATCAGAGAGCCTTTTGAGACTGACAAGTAAATCATGTTTTTTATAATTCCATTGCTCCTACAATAAAACTGAACTGGGAAATACCAACATTGTAGCAGATCCTTCTCAGTCTAGAGTTTTTACACCTTAATAATGATAAACAAGTTTTGGGATGACCAATATTTACTCCAGATTGCAGCAATAATTCTGACTAAGTCATTATTTATTGCATATTGTRTCCTGGCAGTGTCATATATATCCCATCTAAATGCACTGAAGCCATAAAATACAGTATCAATATGAAAGTAAATCCAGGAATTTCTCTCTTATCCCAAACACTTACACTTCAGTATTTTGGTATATAATTCCAAATAGTTAGGACTGTTAAAGAATTTTTGTGCCTTAAGTTAATAAAATTTCTTACATTCTTGTCTGATCTGTTTAGACAAACTCTTCAATTTTGCTTATCCACTGCTGAGCCAGTTAATTCAATGCCATGYTACATTAGCAACTTGTTGAAGCACATTAAGGGGTGCATGGAAAACATTTTTAAAAAATCTGAATTTTGCCTGAAGAAAATTTTTTTTAGACATTTGTGAAAATACACCATGCCATTCTTAAGCTTTATTTAATTTAGCAATTTCTAATCTAACAAGTCAGACAAGCACATATCTGACATGAGAACCAAGAGACAAAGCACAGTGATTCTTCCAGGGGCAAATTCTGGATAGACAAAACAGCATCTGAATAAAAATGCTGCATTAGAAAAGTGTCACAATTTTAGGGTTTTGACAGAGTGTGTGTTAAGTGCAATCACATTTTTTTTTAAGCTAATGCAATTTCAAAAGTATAGCAATTTAAMGTTGTCATATACAAAGCAAATATCTAATTCCACTAAATTTAAAAAAGATTGCCTCTTTGAGCTTTGTAATCTTCAGCAGTGATTAAAAATCAAAGCAAACCAAATKAATTGCTTGCTGCCTTTTGATTAAAGTTATCTTTCTCAATGATTAATTTCTGTGCATTGTGTTGACTGAAGGTAATTAATATGGTGCAGAAACTTTATGCTGAGTTATGCTGAATCAGTTCCACAGACTTCAGKAATTCATGTTGCATTGGAGYARTARAATAAAATACCATGTAAAGTTCATTTAAACCAAATCTGCTTTTTTTTTTTTTTTAAAGGAGAATACTGGAGTTACAGTAAAATCTATGTCCAAATCCACGATTTTATGTTTTCAGTCACCACTCACATAATTCAGAGAAATACACAAACTACCTTCTAAATCTAGTCATGCATTTTGCAATTGTTACCACCAAATGTGAATATTTTCTACCCTTTCAGTTCCCAGAAAAATCCTCTTTCTATGTAATATTCTGATCTTCTTTGGTACTGATATTTTGAACCATTTACTTGTGAGTAGTGTTTACATTAATCTAGGCTGTCTTAACTATTTAAAGGCTAGTCCTTGAGAAACTCCACAGTAGTCTACTTCCAYCTGAAGAATTCTCTTCTGTCCTTAGCAAAAAACTCCATTTATGCCTCACTTATTATTTCTCCAATAAGCCAAGTCTTGSTTAGCAGGTTTTTAAATAAAGCCATATCAGAAGTATTTCTGAATTCCAAACAGAAAATAGGTACCATGGTTTGCTTTTCCAAAAGAAAAACAGACCAGCTCTTCTGTCACCTCATGGAAGTGAAGAGCTAAGGGCTCTTCTTTCCTTCTGCTCTCCATGTTTTTAAATGCAGAGATGGCAATAACTTCACTGAACCATTTAGAAAAAAAACCAAAAATCAGTTACATGATTTAAAACAAGAAAGTCTAGCAGAGCAGACAGACACCCACATACACCCTGAGATGAGTGATCCTATGAGAAATGCCAATCCATGGAAAGGTAAACTCTGCTGTGACATTTCCAGGCAGGTTGGACAGAACAGATTTTATAATTGGAAGAGAGATTTAAGGTAGAATCCATATTTCCCACTTAAAGAAAATAAAAAGCATACACAAAAAGACATTWAACTGTTATCTGACACACCAACCTTATTCCCCGAATGGAAGAAGCTGTAAAATTCCATTCATGAATCTGTTTCTGTAAAGAACAGAGGTACAATCAACCACAGTTTCATTTTGACTTCATATTGAAAACAAAGTCACAGCATGGTAAGCAAAAGAAAGCTTTTCCAACATGGCTCTTTTTCTTTCTTTCTGTCTTCCCTTCATATTTTGAAATAAGATTGATACATGGGAAAAGAACTTATACATATATGCTATTTTACTCATCTGAGAAAAAATGAATATAAATGGCACAGAGCAGAAGCAAAGGCTGCATTTCCTTGTGTAAAATTAAATTTGAAGAATAAATTGTGCAGTACAATTTACCAAATGTTATGTTTTGATGCAATACAACTATATTTTATATTAAACATGAAGCAGACTGTGCCCTACTCTTATCTAGGCTCAAGGGAAAGGCATTCATCACAGGCTGCCATTTTTTATAGTTTCTTATATTACAATTGTAAAAGTTTAAAATGCCTAAAACATTGAACACAATACTGGGCTTTATCTTTACTTTTAATCTAACTTTGAGCTGCATCTTAACAAAAATCAYAGAATTCCAATGAGAAATATTATGAGCAGACTGAATAACCCATGGACTGCTAAGAGACATGGTCAAGATAAAATAATCTGAATGATATCAAAGCCACTTGAGCTCTAATAAGAGTCACTCCTTTTACTTTCTCTGTAAAATGTCAACTTTTGTAACTGCACAAAAGAGATACTGAGGCTTGGGCTCCACAGAAATGCAGCAAATTTTAAATTATTGTAAAGTGCTCTAAAATCTACATGTAAAGATTTACTTTATACACAGTGAATCAGAATAAATTTAACAGATCTGCTGGCAGTTTTACCATTTCAGCTGGAGAGACATGCCACAAAGACAGAGAGCTCTCATCTGCTTCACTGTTGATGGAAACATAAGCAGGCTGGTAGACTTTAGTTGGTTCTATCACCAAAACCTGCAGACAGAGAGCATTTTTCCTTAATAAACCAGCAGCTCATACACTACAGTATCTTCAGATGCTCAAAAAGGTAATTTTGAAGTAAGGCCTAAAAAATTTCCAAGGGAGACAGGAGGGCAAGACAAGGCAGGAAAAATCTGTGCTCTTATCAACAACAGAATAGTATTATCACAATTTGTTACAGAAAACTAACAAGTATTCCTTAGAATGCTTTTAAGGTAGTGGGTTAATTTTTTTTTACAGAATAAAGATTAAGTACAGGAGTTTGGTTCATGCAATGAAATAAMAGGCAGTTAAGTTTTTAAGTCTTGTGTTTAGAGTCTTCTGATTCTTATAATATCCTATCCAGAAACATAAAACATACAAAACTTGTTTGGACATAATATCTTACTGGAAATCTCAGTCCATTAGTTGTTTCTTTCGTTGCCTCAAAAATTRTATCTAGCCAGAAAGTCAATCTTTCTTGTTTAGGAGAATGTTCTATGGTGAGTTTCTTGAAACGCTGAATTAACATCAGATTCTGAACTAATGATTTCAAGTACCTAGAATGTATTGAATTAGTGAGTTAACAGAGAGAAAACAAAATTTGACCAGATTCTAAAACCTTTTAACTGACTCAGACATCTAAAATGAAATGTGTTTTAAAAGCTAAAATGGTAATGGAAATGGTAGTGCTGCTTTTTATAGATTTCTGGAAAGAATAGCAAGTTTAGACTAAGCCTTAAGTCATAAGCTCCCATGGATGTTCATGAACAAGAGCTTTTTGCAAATGGGAATAGTTAACATGAGTGGTTACATGGGATTAGACAGGATATGATGAGCTAGAAGATGGTGGGGGAGGGAAGCAGCAGCTAGCTAAACTCTGAAAACAATGGTTTCATCATATTTTCACGATTGCTTCACAAGGAATCATTATCAATTTCCAAATTCTTTCTTATAAAATATGTGCTTCAATGGGATAGAAACCTGACAACGTTGGATAATTTAATTTCTTACCTTCCCCCTTCCTTCCCATAATAAAAGAACAGAGTATAAAGTCAGASTTGCAAACAATCTAAGATGGAAAAATCCAGTTAAGTTATTTATGTGACTRCAAGATTTTTTAAATTCTTGTATTTCCCCACAATTTAGTACTTGAGCTCCAGCTTTCCACCACATACCAAACTGGAGGTTTCAGCTTAAAAAGCTTCTCTGCTGCTTGTACTGCTTTACCAACATCATTRGCCAGCATGCTCACACTGAAGAACTGTCCCACATCCCAGTAATTGTTCATTTTTTCCAGGCTTCCTTTTCTTCCCAATAAACTGTTTAACCGTACACCTGTAAAATTTCAATTAGAAACAACAATTTTCTATCAGTAAATCACTCTTTTGTGGTTTTTACTGATAAGACTATCAGTAGAAGACTAATTTAAGACTTGATTAAGCATTACTGATAAAAATAAAGTGGAGTAAACTTTCCCCAGGAAAAAAAACATTGCAGAACACAGAGGCAGGATCTGCAAATCACACCCTCAGAACAGATCAGAAAGTCAGAACTCCTACTACMCAGTGCTGAAAAACCTCTTTTGCTTCTGCCTCCTGATTCTCAGCTGCTCCAAGGCAAAAGGAAAATGTCCCTTTGAGATTCCTGTGCTCTAGACTGCYATTCAAGATCTACCACTAAAAAACCTGAACCACCTTTCTTTCTATGCAACCCATCACTATAAGTATTTTGTTTTCTTCATAGRGAGAGAGGCAGAAAACTTGTCTGTGGCACTGTGTGTGAATATTTACCTATTTTTCTCAGTTCCATTGAGCTTTCAAACTGCTGTCCTGCAACAAGCAGCAAAACTGCAAGGTTAATTCCAGAATACAGAGTTGGCTGGAGCTCAAATCCTTTGCGATACCTGCAGAGAAGAGTCAAGAATTCACATCTCATTGTTTACAACTGAAATATTGCCAAGTTTTGATAAGTATTTTAATGAGGATTATATTGGCACCAATGGCCCCAAGCACTCTGTTTCAAATTCCATGTTCATTAAAGCTAACCCAGCTAACACAAGTTGAATGCCCAYCACTACTGGTGCAGGATCAAGAGATCTCCTGAAGATTCCATGTTCACCAAACCAAGATTGCTAAAATTATTGTACTCAAAAACAATTCATATGATTACACAAACATACCTATGTGAGCAGTGAATGTGTGTATGCATGCCTTAATTTCTTAAGAGAATTTATAACAGAGTTTATCACTGCTTTTCCTCATATCCAGGAGATCACAGCATGTCCTGGAGATCTGGCATGGAAACCATCCTTGCACAGAGCACCAGTGTAAATCCATGATCTCACTTGTATTTCATTTCGGCCTTGAGACAGATTATTGGATATTTCCTCTATAAAGACACAGATTGATGTTCCTCCTAATAAAGTGCATCATTCAATATCCAGGGGAGTTTATAAAGAGAAGCAAGGAAATACATATACAAAGATCTGATGCACACTTATTCAAACAGGACCCTGGAAAACAGAGATAAATAGAAAACTAATCTTCTAATTATTACAGCCCTGCTTTTSACATCCAGATGTAAAATGTTTGAAAATGTTTTTAAACAGATTATTTTTGTGTTTTTTTTTTTTCCTGTTACCATTCGATGGAATGATCTCGACTATTGGTATCTTTACAGTCAGAATCAAGAAACATATCCTTGTAGATCCTCCCACAYAAGCAAAACATGTCTGGAGCAGGATGATCACAGCTCTGCAGGACTTGAAGCATAACTTGGAGTGCTTTCTCTCTGTCACCWGCATTATTTCTTCTGAAATCAAACACAGAGAATAAAATAAATGAGCTCAGATTTGAAACAGTAACTGCAAGCTGGGAGAACAAGGGCATCCCTCATCTGTCCCACAACCCATCCATCATTACTATAAATACACTTGATTTTATTGAGACTGATGCACAATTGTTGGCTGACTGATAAAACTTCTCCTATCATTGATCTTTAGGTGTAGCTCACATAAGAACTGACACAAACCCAGAACTCCTCTGTGATAAAAATCTGTCATCTAACTTCATTCCCCTCCTGYATACACAGACAGACTCTGCACATCCTGCAAAGAGAAAAAAAAGTGCTTGTTCAGTGTTCATTCCTGACAACACTTAACAAAAATGGCCATTTTCAGCATTCAGATCATTCAGCTATGTCCAAGATTTGTAATCTTGAATCCAGAGGATCTGGAAACAATAGCAGGAAATATCAGCTAATTGCAGGAGAAGTTCAGGTAAATCCAATCTTACCCAAAAGAATGGCAGATCTCAATATAGAGCCTTTGAACTACAACAAGAATAGAAGGGTCAAATTGAACTTTTTTATTAATTAAAATTCTTCAGAGAAGAAAAAGACTTGGAAAACTAACAGCTGTCATCCAGCATCTTTTGACAAATATTTAACAATTGAATTAAGAAGAAAACAGTGATTAAATAACATTTCCATTCCTTATTATTATTAAACAATCAGAATTKTTGCCTCCATTTACCTTGCTGTTTTTCTAAGTTCAGAACTCAATATTTACTGCAAGAAGTCAAGATAGAACAAACAAGAAGGTCTATTTGCAGGAGTAATACAAACACATCTTTAGAGTTTAACAGCTTCTTCAACACATTTTTTCCATCACCAGAGAGATTTAAAACATTTACCAACCCCTTTTTAGAACTGTTTCCAATTTTCCAAACCCYACCTAGGTATCCATGAACAGGTCTACAAGGATGATGACTATTTTGTCAGCAATACCAGCAGCAGACAGTGCTTTCAGGTAAATGCATTATTTGCACACCCCAAAAGATTAATATTTCCTGTACAGTAGCTCTGATCCTTAGCTGATGCAATAAAGTCAGTAACAACACATCTGTAGCAAAAATTCAGACTTCTGTGCATGAGAAMATCTAATAAAATTAAACAGATTTATAACTGGTTGTGCAGGCTTTATCCTGCCTTTGATGTTAATGGCAGACCGAGCACATTTTTAAGCATTTTTTCTTAAGATTAACTGCTCTGAAATAAATAYTGGTCTTCTCTAATGAGCACACAAGGAGAAAGTTAGAATCTTTTATCAGTTTTACAAGRAATAAAGAAGAGGTAAATCCATTGCACAGCTCAGCATTTTCTAACCCAACCTCTTCTGAACAAACCAGACTCTTTCACTAAGAGCACCTAACTTTCACTGTTGTTAATATTAATGCAGAGAAAATTAAGTAAACAGAACTTAGAACAAAATTAGGCCTAAAATGAATATCCAGCAGCTCCCTGGTGCTGTATATTGTGATCACAGAAGCTGGCATAAGTTCTGAGCTCTTCCTGAAAACACAAGAAATGCACAACTAGAATCTAATGTAGAGCACTTTGGCATAGGAACAGAAATTCTAAAAATCACTGCTTTCCCAGATTGACTCAAGTCTGCCTTGTGTGAAAACTGGTTAATTATTAATGTAAATATAAAGAGGTGCTATGTACTGATTGAAAAGAGTGTAACACAGAAAAAATGCAATGAACAAAGCAAGACACTGATTAAAATGGGATTACTGGACATCAAAGGATGAACCTGCACACACCAAATACAACAACAGGAGAGCATTTCAAAAAACAAGCCCTAAATAAATACTGTACTAGAGGACTTGATATGAAAGACGTCTCTCTCTTATCAGGAAAAAATTACCATTACAATAATTAAATTCAACAAAATTTAGCATATGGCAAGTATATACTCATCTCGCAGGATATTATTATTAAACAAAAATCAGTTTAGGTACCTTTATATTAGACCCTGTTTTTCACTGCAGAACAATTTGTTGCCCATTGGGTAATACAAAACCAACACATCAATTATAATAATTTACARACTTAGGAAACTCTCAGCTTCTCAATTCCAAAAAGAGAGGGCAAACCAAGAAAAAAACAAACAACCTGAAAGATCACATAGGCTACAAGCAAATTCTCTGAAGTCAGTATGAAAAAATACTGTTAGATAATATGTAGAATACAGATTTTCATTTCTTATTTCAGACCCTACATTTTGTCAGGTCTGCATGCCTGACCTTGGAATTTGTTTCAAGGTGTCTTGAAATGTGTCTGTGSTGTTATCAATAGAGTAGAAGAGATTATTACCTTAAACATCAAGGTTTAGCACTGACTTCTATTTTTTTTTTAACTAATCTCAACTATATTTGCATCTCCATGCTCCCCAGATTCCATTTAAAACCAGAGCAGAACAAATCACAAAAAAAAACATGTCATAAAGGAGATCATTGAATAAAATCCTCTTCTCAGAGCAAGTCTCCCAGCACTGGAGCATGGCAGCCTTGGCTGGGCCTGAAAAGCTGAATCTGTTAAACCT
>NW_026624409.1:24205-27729 GCF_030028575.1 Malurus melanocephalus
CTGTGAGCAGGGAAAGCTGAAATAGTGGATATGATGATGCACAGGCACGAGAAGGAAGGCAGAAAATGCTCTCTTTATGGAWTAACTTGGTGCACCAGGAGGGATTTGCAAAGTGTAACCCCTGAATATGAAATTTTATAAGGCAGAGCAGAATTCCAAGAGGATACTACAGAAAGTGCATTTCACTGCTCCTTGGTGCTGACAGACCATCTTGCACTGAATTACAAATTCCCCCATGGYATCACACAAACAAATCAACTTCAGCAATGAAACAGAATTTTGAAATAGGCTTCTTCCAATGGTGCTCTTCACCACAATACACAAACTGTTAAACTCTCCACAGCTGGGAAAAGATACATCCTATCTTCAAGAAGTTTGCATACACACCCAGTGAAAAGATGAGCTACTCTTCATATTTTTTTCTAGGTCTGGAYGGCACAGCTTTTAGAATCACAAATCAGAATTCCTTCCAAATTCTTTCAAAAAAACAGTGGGTGAAAGAGGTAGGAAAAAGATTATTACTGTAATTTTTTTAGAAACTGAATTAAAAAAAAAAACCCACAGGTCTCAGAGAGCTGYTCATAAAACTATTTTTTTTCCTTATTGCTTTCTTTGTTAGCACATTTTAGTCCTCTCACTGCAAACTTGACCTTGTGAAAACATTCACAGAAATTAAAGAGAGAAAATCAATCTACATTATCTAAACATGATAGCTACAAAAGTTGCTGCCAGTTAAGAAAGAGATTTGCAAGTTACTTCCAAAAACTAGGGCAATTATGAAAATATCCTAATGCTCAATAAAACCCTGCCAAAGTCCCTGCAAGCAAAATGCTAGGAATTAAAATGAGCAAGGAGCAAAAATTAAAAATGAAAAATCATGATGTATTTTACAAATAGCAGCACACTAATCTTCAGTACTGTGTACAGATTTAAGCTTTAAAAAGAAACTAAAATATTAGGATTAGGGAAARAATTCAAATTGAGGGAATGATCAGTGATATGGAATCATTTCTGTATGAAGAAATCATCAATAAACTTTCAAGACAGCAATGGCTACACAGAAATTCTTCTTCCTAAAAAAGAAGAAATGTCCTGCAGGACACTTTTACAGCCTCTAATCACTTTGCAAGGCAACAAACTCACAGCACAGCCTCTTCTCTGAATCCTTCTCTATATTTCAGTCTTCTATGGAGAGGCCCAGTTTTAAATATTCCTAAATATTAAAATCTTTCTACTTCACAGGCTGATTTTAGCAGTTTGAAAAAACTGGCATGGTCACAGAGCCAGAACTACACTCAGTGAACCAAAGTTAACAGGAACAGCATGGATTTCACTGGGACATGAATTAGCTTATTCTTTAGCTAACAGGTGGTGAAATTTTTTTTTTCCAGCTTTTTCTTCACATCTTTCCCTATATGTTTTTTTTTTTTTTTCCATTTTATCTATATGGAAAAGACTATATATGACAAAAAACCCCTTGTATTAATGGAAAGTATTTTCTCCACGGAATCCAACTTTGGTTTCCTTTTTATTTCATGTCTTAAATGACTCCATAGCAAATGATCTGAACTACTACTATCTGTTCAGAAATCTACAGCAAAAATGTTTTTAAAAATTCTTAATTATTARGAAATATGACAATGCATTTTAATTAGAGTTATTACGCTTGCATTCTCACTTAAAACCAGAAASTAATTTTTGACTTAAGACATTTTTCTGAGGATGTAATTTGACTGCAGAACCTTTAACATTTGAAACAGTGAATGAGGTAAACAAGACCCTAAATTAGGCTTTGACAAGAATAGAATTTGCAAGCCTGCAGACAGATACAAAAAARRAAAAAAAWWRSYTTTTTCCTTTATTCAAACACASTTCAGATACTTCATGAAAGCCAGGCAYATAAAATGAGGAGGCCTACAACATGTTTTTTACTAAATTTGAGTAATCACAGTGCAGAACATTTTAAATACCCCAGTGTTTGTCAATGGGAACAATTTTCTGTGGCCACTATTACTCACAATTACCAGTGATTTTCTACTTCCACCCTATTACACCCTTTACCTGTTAATTGCCCTTTTTTTTATTATGGTACTGGAATATGTTGCTTGTTAAAATACAGCATGCTGAGTTTAATAATAGCAACTGCAGCTGTTCTCATCTTTAATATAAAGGAAGATAGAAATAACCTGGAAAGAGACTGAAATCTTCACAGTTCTGGCCTCATGCCAGGCCTAGCCTTGGTTTTAAATCTACTCTGTTTTGAACAGAATTTGGCACACCCTTGGGCCTCTCTGCAAGCTTCCAGAACCCRGTTACTCCAGCCCAGGTAAATCAGACCAATTAGAAAATTGTCCTTACAACTGAAACCAACAGTTATCAGCACCTGGAACAGCCAGCCCTCAATTGCACAGCATCTCACCTACACCACTGTGAGTACAAATATGGAAAATATTAGTGCTGCACATTTGGACTGTRCTTATAGCTAAAGATGAATACTTTAAGATACAATCAGACAAATCTCAGCTAGGAGGCAACACAGAACAGTATCTTAAATGTTTCTGTAGAGGAGAGAGCACTCTCTGCACTGTTCCCATGTTACATCCAAATTTCTTAGTTTAAGACACTGCAAAAGGAATGGTCTTTTGTTCCACAGGAATTCTAAACAAGCCCTGGGGAGGGAGATGCACCCAGACTGGCACAGCCCTGTCACTGCAAACATCCATTGCTATCCTCTGATAGCAGACACAAGAGATGACAAATCCAAGATGCTCTAAACAGTCTGAAATGAAATCTGTGCTGAAAGGAAAACAGCAACCTAGGAGAGAGGCTGTGCTTAAACCTGCCATATGAATCAGGGTTCCAGAAATCAGCATAAAGTGCCTGCCTGCCCCAAAAATGACAGGAAGGGCTTTAGACCTTCCTGCACAGCACCCACCAGTCAGGCCCAGGCTTGCTTTGCTCATGATCCAAGCCCAGCCAGACCCAGGACATGCAGTCTAAAGTAAATGCAATGCAATGCTGCAGAGTCTAAAGTAAAACATTCCTGTCCCTTGGCTTAGCACTGGTTTTTAAGCTGGACCTACACACAGCTGTTCCTTAGACTGGGCTGTGTCCACCAGCAAAGCCCAAAAACAGCCCTGCAGCCCCTCCTGCCATGGCACTGGGCAGCTCCAGAATAACCCTGACCTGACASTGAAACTGAGATTAACGGGCAGGAGAGCTCAGGTTCAGAGTCCAAGGGGAAATGGATGATTACGCTCTATGGATCACAGTTCCAGTGTACCTTTTAATGAAATTAAGCACACATTAACATTCTGCAGGGTTGTATATTCCTACTGATGCCTGATGATTTTTGCTTTTCCTTTTTACACTTTCTGTACCCTCTGTGCATYCYCCTGTGCCCCTYARCCCACATGTTTGTAATTCCTGATATTCCAGCTCAGTTTAGGAGTTCTGCTGGGCAGAGAGACCAAACATCCTGAGGAAGGGCTCAGTGTGCCCTGTGCTATCTTAAACCTGAGCTC
>NW_026624409.1:28599-74244 GCF_030028575.1 Malurus melanocephalus
CACTACAGCTGCTAATTCTGTTTTGTGTATGATGTATTTTTTTCTCTGGTGGGCTCCATCAGTTGTACTGAGCAACATTAATACTGTTCTGTGTGCTGAAATGAATAGAATATGAAGTGAAAATACAGTTCTTTATTTTTAAAGATACATTTTAATAGAACTAGCTGAAAGTGGTTTTAAATTTGATTTTAAAACAGACAAAATTAGTGATTCCAAAATTTAATGGAAGTAAGATGCTAAATGCAATACTTTAGGGATAATTTTGAACTAAGTGGACTTGTTCAAAAATGTTTAAGCTTTTGAGTTTTGCCTATCATTTTGTTTGAAGAAGGCAAAAACATCTGTAAAAGCTAAATTCTAGATTCTTACCAATAAAAAAACCAGTAATTTATTTCTGAAAAACCACTTCTGTAGAAATGTTTAAATTGCTCCCAGAAGAAAACAAGGGCAGTCATGCTGGTTTGGGCTAATGTTCAATGTAATGAAAGCTGTTGACAGGGAAAGCAAGTTCATGAGCAATTAATTTTATCTTGTCTCACTAGGGTGCTATTGGCATTGTCAAAACAGGAAATTTAATGGAATGGGTTTCACATGCTGCTCAAAGTACAAAGAATTTAAAGACCAAGGGAGTGAAGGAGCTTGCCAATTTTGTTATGCACATCTAAATGAAAAAGTTTTAAAAACTGATTCTATGAAGACATTGCCTAAGGACAAGGCACAATCCTAGCATTAATCTCACTGGCAAATCTAAACATTTTGAATCACATTTCTGAAATAATTTTTAAAAAATCTAAAAAATAAGGCTAAATMCATATGCAGTTTTTTCTAAGCAATAGTTTAGTGTTTATTTTACAAATTATGAAACTGTCAGATAGGACTGTCAGGTAGACTTATCACCATTTTCCATAAAATGCCACATGAACTGCTTTTCTAGATCTGTTATTAAGTTCTTAATCCCTTTGATTGATGCCATCCYGMTGTTGTCCAATGSTAAYTTTTAGTCAGCTTGCAGGTCACAATCTTTCATAGTATGTGAATTGCATGTAGCCAGTTACTTTTATTATTACATGTGATTTCATTTGCATCAGATCTRTTTTCTCTGATAAAATCTTAATGTAAATTCTTTAGAAATTGAGTCATTATTATACAAAAATCAATAGCTAAGCAGAGAATTCAATAATATTTCAGTTTCCTAAAGCAGTGATGTGTCTGTAAGTCCTGATGATCTTGTAGCCTTTCAAGGAAGCTCTGTCATGAATGTGCACTCGTGGATCAAGCAGTAATTTTCACCTGTTACTTCAATAAATCACCCATAACTCYAACACACAAAGCTTTTCAAGAGGTTCACAATAACCAATAACTCASAATAAACAATCTCAGAGTGACCAAGAACCCCTTGGTATCACTGGAGTGTTTGCAGTCACTTTGGAACAGTTCCTGGTTGTTGACAAAATGATGGTTGTTGGAAAACAATTATTTCAAAAATTACAAATTGTCCTGGTGCACAGTAAGTACAGGATTAAGGAGAGATGACTGTAATAAGTATTAATGTGTGCAGAAAAGGAAGGGAATTTGATATTTGCACCATAAATTTATCTATAAGCCCATATCAAACAGCAATAAAACAAAACTCCATCAATCAATCATCCTTACCTATTCAATGCAAAAGCATAATGAAACTTAATGTTGTGTTGATCAGCCAGATCACAGGTAGGAAGCATTTCTAGTGTTTCCACCAGCTTCACCATAGCATCATAGTCCTGGTATGAAATTTAAAAAAAAATATAAAGGATTAAAGTAGAACATCAGCCACTCTGCACTCATTTTGGTTTCTCACAGGTAACTCCATCTACAATTCTGAAGAGTTTACTGATATCCCAAAGGGTCTCTGTTACTTCATCTGTTTGTTCAAAATGTGTTTAGAGATGAGCACATTTCTCAAGGGAGACCTTTCATGATCACCAGAGTTGACCCAAATGAAGTTGGATAAAGTGCTGCAGGAAAATAATGCATTTCAGAATGAAAAGCTGGATAAGGAAGGATGATGTGGAGACCCATTGCTCTCACAACCCATTTATACACAGAAATAGCCAATTAGCTCCTGATGGGAAAAAAACTCTATAGAATGATTAAAATTATATTTGAAATTTAATGTTAAACAGACAGACTGTCAGTTTGGAAAGACAGCATATATGGTGTGCTTCAGCAAAAGCAGAACTTATTTGAAAAAATAAAAACAAGAGAAAAAGGTGCAAACACATTTTTAAAGCAAATTAATGTTTCCTTGAATTGTAGTTCTCAATTTAGGCATCTCTAGCCAATACACTGATCACAACAAATGCATTTTCTTCACTTCTAAATACATCTAACTTTATGGGGGAGGGAGGAAAGGTGGARGAGGGCAAGGCAAGCATCTTAATCCAGTAGGGATTTTTGCTTTTTTTTTCTTTTTAAGGAAGTTAAAGATTACCAAAAACAAAAGAAGAGACCTTGTGAAGTCACCTAATYTGTGTCTCTTGTTCACAGGCAAAATAAATTAAAAGCCTCTATTTCCTTTAATTCCCAACAGTCAAACTGTTAAATAATGTAATATTTGCAACTATTTAGTGTCAGCTTTCAATCACTGTTTAACAAACAATGAAACACAGGAGAACAAGCAAGGGCCAAAATCACATGATAAAATAATCCAATTATTCTTTATGCACATACCTGAATATCTCTGTAAGAAAGGAGCAGGTTGATGACAATGTCAGAGGTCAGCACTTCAGTGTTATCCATCCTAAGCTTAATCCTGGCCAGCTCCTTGGCCAGTTCATCTCCTTGGTACTTCTCTCTAGCTTTTCTAATGTCATTTAGCAGTGTTTCTTTGTAATATGCACTAAAAAGTAAAATATAGACATATGGGAAGAAAACTGCTAGATTTTTCTGATGAAACATGGGTTTATTTCTAATAGAAACTGTAATTTCTAATCAAAAGTACCATTTCCTCAGAGTGAGGTGCACATGAAATGTTTTCATATTTTATAATAACTATTCAGAAATATTCCACCTTGCCCCATCTCAGACTGCAGGGCTATCTATCAATTTGCCTATAACTAGGATGCTGAGGCAATTTTACCAACACAGGAAAACTGGAGCATTTTTGTCCCATTATTGACTGTGACAAACATGGTACTTTGCATCATAAAGAAGGCAGCATTTGGGATAATAAAATGACACAGAGAAGACACACCAGAGTGATGTGAAGAGGAGTTGTATTATATATATAACTATATATAAACTCTACCAGTATATATAAACTCTACCATGAAAGTTGGAAGGGATTGCAAGGACCACAAAAGAAAAATAGCTTTTTAGGCAAGCCTTTCACATGGGTGGGATAGCAATGGGGAAACAGAAAAAAATCCAAGAGTTCTCAGTGCTACCTCATGCTTCAGACACCAGAAAAATTAAAAGCTCAGTTTCTCTGAGTGTTTTCCAGAAATCCATACAGAACAGGACTAGCTGCAGAGTACAGGATGAGCAACTGAGAAAGAAAGTTCTCCTTCTCCAGTCCCCATTCTTGAAATTCCAACAGTCCCTTGCAGTATCAGGTTTATTATGTGATACCAGAAGGTTAATATTTAAAAATTAAATCAAACCATGAAAATCACAATTGATTGCACCCACTGCTGCCATATATATACTCTTTTATTTGATGACAGAAAAGGACAGTGTTTGCTCTGAGCTTTATGAAGAAACTATGAGCTTATTACCACCTTATGCTATTGCACTGTAATTTAAACTTCAGCAATTTACCTTACCCAGACTGCCTTTGCTTACTGGACAGTAACTATAAATCAAATTCTGGCATGATATGGTTAGTTAACTACAACAACTGCAGGACAGAACACAAAAGCAGTAAAGTCAGCAGCATCTTTTAGCACTATACKAAGTGCAGTGAAAAATCAAAAATCAATGCTAATAGAAATTCTGTATATCCCTTTTTCATAAAATCTAAAAGAGACTATCAAAGCCTCTGTTAGGCAAAAAATGTGTTGTGACATTACCATGATGTAACATGGACATCCTTGAGAAGGCTGAGGAATTTGTCCACCAGTGGGACACAGAGTGGTCCCAGGATGTTGTCCCAGTTGGGCTGCATGTACTCTGAGGCTCTCCGTTGGGCATCACTTTCACAGCAAAAATAGTCAGCACAAGGTGTGACAATGTAGGGAATAAAATAATAATTGCCACTGGAAGCCTGAAATAAAAAMAGGCAGAGTTTTGAAAACAAATTAAAATATACTTGTGTATATACACAGCATCTTTTACTGACAGATAAAACAGCTAGAGTAGTGCTGGTGTGTATGAAGTTTTAGTGCACAAGATCTGCAAGTATTAAATTCAAGGATATTTCTGTGGAAGAAYTACAAATATTAACAAAGCTGATGAATAAGGGTCCAGGTCTGTTAAGTAAAATACAACAAAACTGTTCAATTTTTCTTTTAATGTAACACACAGACCTCAGTAGGGTCTGACTGTTGCTAGCTAACATTTTGTTCTCAAATTTCTAGGGTCAGAGATGTACTTGCATCCTCTAGGCTCACTCTGTGCTAGGAGCTCCCCACAGAAAGAAATACAGAAACACAGACACTGGAAGGAATTTCTAGAGATTTTTAATCCAGAGGAGCCTACAAAACATCTGCTGCATGCTAYCATCAAAACCCTAACCAATCAAACCCCCAAACTTCGAATCATTTGTAATAGATATAGGACTTATAACAAAATTTGAGAAGTAAAACCCAAAAAACCTTAATATGCCACATAAAATATGTAAACAAGGTGCTGAGATGGGTGAGGATACAAGAAATGCCTTTCAGAGTCCAAAAACCCCAGAAAGCAGAGCACTGTGAAGTTTTCCACACCTGGGAGAAGCATCTGTTATCTTTTGAGATGATGTGAAGAATGGATATGAAAATGTCACATTTTTGAATGTATCATAGACTAGACAGGAGAAACAGATTGCTCACAGGAAGTTAAAAATGTAGGGCATGCAGTTRCTAATACAACAGACAAAAAAATCTGTATCAGTACATCCTGTTGCTGATTTGAGTTTGTGAGGATTTGGAACTTCAAATTATTTCTAGTAGATAAAGATCAAGTTGCATTTCTTCCTTACAAATACTACAGTACATTATCCCTKTGGTAACAATATAATCTTTTGTTGGATTGGTATCTTTACTTCCTAATAAAAAAACTCAGGAAAACTGCAACCCAACCACCAATATGTTAACACAATTTTGTGTCAGGTTTATTTAAATAAACTGTAAGTTTACTGCTGGCTGTGTATAAAATCTGTTCTTAAACTTGTAACAGCAATTAGCTCTTCCTACAATAAAAATAAATAAATAAATAAATGGGCAATAAAAAAGCCCATCCAATTTAAAAGGGTGATGTGTCTTGTGACACAAAGAGCTGCAGTTATCTACTGAAAAAGCAAAGAAATGTTCAGAAAAAAAAATTAAATTACATATGTGAAACACTGTATTAATTTTAGCCAGCCAACATAACATTTGACTTCTTCTTATGCTCCTCTGATTTTGTTAGTAATGAATTCAATTAATATCTCCAAATCAAGCCTGTTTTGTCCAGTATAGTTTTTGGTAAGTGATTTCTCCAGTCCTTAACTTATAAACCCTTTGATATATTTTCTCTTCTCTGTCTGRCTGCAGAGGGAAATAAGAGCCTGGCTTTGGTGGGTGCCTGGAATCCAGCCAGTGGCAACACACTACAGTGACCAAGATAGTCTAAAAYATATATATTTTATATAAATATATATAAAAAATACTTCCTCTTCTAAAGTTGAATAAATGCAGTATTTTTATATACAGACTGTGAAGAGAGATTATCACCAGACAGACACTTTAAATGCCTGGAACTTAGCTTGCAAGAAGCAAGTACTCCAAAAACCTTGAAGGAAAGACCTTGCCAGGCACTTTTCTTCTATCATCCTTATAGGTTTTTACATGTCTAGAAACACAGTGAGAGAATGTATTCAAAAAAAAAGATATAAAGTGATATAAAGTGATATAAAGTGATACATACTTTGCCTATTAGATTAGCACTGTGGTATTCAGGAGGCACTTGAACACGAAGAAAAGCTTTGAGGTTGGCAGCCTACTCCAAATTGAAATAAAACAACAAAGAGGAAAACACCACCACAAAACAGCACACGAAGCAAAAAGACAGACATGACACGTGAATAAAGAAATAATTAAAGAAAGAAACAACAGAAGATGAATATAGATATTTACAGCAAGACTATATTTACATGGCCAAGAAAACAATCAATACTTTGGCATTTTTCTATCTTATATTTTGGATTTCTCTTATCTATTTACATGATTTCTATGTCTATACATCTCCTTTGTCATCATTAAGATGTTTTCACATCTTACTTTAATGAACCTGTCAGATTCATTATCTGATTAGCTAACTATAATCCAACCATTAAACATTGCTTGAGATGGTAATATTTCCCCAAAAACTAACTTTCATAAATTTTAAAAATCTTAATTTGTATTATCCAAAGTACCAGTGGCATATTTCATTATTAAAAGCATTACAAGTAACATTTACACAGCTACCCATTGCCTTTGTACTATTTTCCACCCAAAAGGGAAAATTATTGAATTTAAAATGTTCCTACACTTTCATTCTGTGCCCTTTCMCAATCTCTTTTAACATTTCTGCTACCTCAGGCCTTTTTCAGAAATATAYCATTAAAAGACCGTATCATATAAAYTTTTATACATTGTAAAAATAATCAGAAAATAAAAAATAGAAAGCTACTCTGCAATAATAATTCTCTGGATTATTAAATTCACATAATGTAATCATACTTTAGAGCCCTGRCTCTCATTTCAATCCACTGGGGCTACTTAACTGGAAAATATGAGTCCAAGTGCCAAAATCTTTCTATTTAGTTTTCTTAAATGTTCCTTGAAATAGTATATACAGTCTAATTTATACAGCTACTGAAACTCCATAGAAACCTTCTGCCAATTCCAATAAAAAGTGATTTTTCAACACAAAAATTCCTTGTGGCAAGGCTAAATTCCAATCCAGTTCCCTTTAGATCAAGGAGAATTTTTGTTAATGACTCCTCCAYGGCCCAGACATTATTCACTGCTTACTCTAAGAGCTGCTACAGGATTTCATGAAAAATAACCATTCAAATCTCTAAAAATACTTCATCAGGCCCACAGGCCTAAGTATATTATAATAAACATTTTGCCACTGCCCCTTTTGCCTTTTACTCCATTTCTGTTATTATCACCAAACGGCTCATTCACAATTCTCCCTCTTGCTCAAAAATGGAAAACTCATTCTCCTGAAATTGTAGCCCAGTTAAGGATAGCAGCATTCACAAACAAAACTGCCACATTCTGAGTCTCCCTTCCCAGAGGCACAGATTTGTAAATGCAGYTCTCACCACACAGCTCAAAGTGATTCAAAGATCCCTGGGACAGCCAGGAAGGATGAKCTGTATTTACATGTGCTAAACCTGACCTATCTTTAGCCTAAATGCAGCACTGGGGCCAAGTCCTAACAGYAGCTCAAAATAAACTGCTGTGACTCATGCATAGTTTGCTTTAAAATTACTATCAAATTCTAAGACCCCTTTATTATTTTAATCCTGCTCAACATGGTTCAAAAGAAAATAAAAGTATATGGTGAATGGGAGGAAACAGAGATGATAAATGGAAGTGTGTTTTGCAAATTCAGYAGTCYTCAAAATAACAGGGTGGAGGATTTMATGARAATAACCACTGACATGATGTGAAGTATGACAAAATATACAACTGGATAAGATATTGTGGCATATTTCAAAAAGCCTTCAATAACTCCTAAGTTTTATCTTGTTTCACACTCACTTGTTTGGTTTTACTTGTGTTAAGTGTAAGAATATTTTTACTTTGGGAAATAAGCTTTTGCATTTCTAGGCAAATCTGTGAATTTGTAAGAAAGAGGACAGGTATGCAGAAGCCAAAGCTTTTTGAGATACACAAGGACACCCCATTAAGGCATCACACACATCTACATTTGCAAAAATGGCTGATAGTGGGAGAGGGAAAAAGAGATTTTGAATTTCTAAGTTTATATTTTCACCTGTCAACCTACAAATAAAACTTTTATCTACTGGCACTTTTCTACAATTTAGAAAGGAATTGGTAAAGTGATTTTAAAATTTAGCTTTATTTTTTGGAGTGTCAATAAGCTTTCCAAAAGTTTGAATTACAGACAGGTAAAACAATTTCCTTCAAACATACAGAACTTATGTATGCCTGGCAGCTTTGTTATTAGACTTGCTTCAAATGCAGGATCTTCATTTTGTGTTTTAAAATGAATGTGGATTTAATACTTACTGTGTTTTTCTGAGATACCATATCCTGTGGGGGGAAAAAAATAATAAAAATGTTTATTTGTTTTGACAGGAATTATTATTTTCAATAACAATCACTGCTATAGAWATACACATAGACACAGACCAGCATATTCCTTCTACTCCCTAATTCTTCTCACCTCAAAATCTGCTGAGAGATATTGAAACTATGAAGCAGATGATAAAGTAATGGCATGTAAACCAGTTCTCTGACATTTCCAGCTGCTGGTAAATAACAAAGTCTTCTTTTTGGTAATGGATTACATGCCCAATGAAACTAAAGTGATATCCAACTAAGCCACACTACAAATATTAGACATAGACTTGTTTCTAATCAAGGATGTCAATATAATTTAATTAAATGTGCTCTGACAACCTGAGATGATGCTGCTTGATTGTGTTTATGCATCCATTTCCTCAACAACATTCAAAAATATCAAGGGCCATTTAAGAGATTYAGTGCTACAAATATGACCCTCTTGAAACACAGATTACATCATCTTTTATATCCTCAGAACAAAGTTGTTTTGGAAAGAACATTGGTGAAACTGAAGAGACAATTTTAGGATGGCTCCTAAGAGATAAACTRTATGAAGGCAGGTTGCCAGAATTTCACAGATCTTCAGCAGAAGTAACAGTAGATACCCATATTGCTTTTATAACACTTTTAGGAGTGTGCACAGCAACCTAGGTCCAAGTAAAGTAATACATTCCTGAAGGGATGCAAAAAAACCCTGTCCAAATTACTCATAAACTTCAGAATAAAGACACATCAGCAGAGAGTCAAAAATACTAAAGGTACTAAAAGGTACTAAAACCTAAACAGAATTTCAAATTAGCTTAAACTCCTTAATCCAAATAAAATAGCTCATAACACAAGTGATGGGAGGCTTAGACAACTGAAATATTACATATCTGAAAATTAATGTCTACCTAGCTAAAGAAGTATCTCCACCAGGGCTTTACCTACTGCAGTTAAAGATCTTTCTCAATAGGGAGAAATTAATTCTGCCAAAATTATTCACTATGATGTGAAATGTATCATTAACTGTTCTTTTCTRAAATGCCCCAAGAACAGTCCCTGCCYAYCTTCTCAGTATTCCTAAGAAAGGAWWYTTATCTGAATKSWATCCAACACTGAACTCAATTGCTGCAGCCACCAAGGACAAGAGGGTAGGACTAAACCCTGCCTCAGTGCCCAGCTTAAATTACTTTAGCACTTGATACAGAGAGCTCTCCTACTTGGCTCCAGTAAATTAAAYCAAGCCCTATGATCCCATCTAAGATATACTACAGGACTATTTAGGCCAAGGAGGTTATGTAAACAACTGGGCAATGAGTAAGATATCAGCGCCACTGACAGAATTCCCAGAAAAAAAAGATGAAGGCAGATACTAGATTTTGTAGCCTTAAGTGACCTAGTTATGTTCCAGTATTCCTCAGTCCCTAGAATTGAGCTTTATATCATAAGCAAAAAAAAAGCCCTGGAACTAGCAGTGCAAAGACTTGCTGGTTCTGAGAACAATCAATCTGCATTTCCCATCACAGATGGATGTAATCCTAGATTTAAGTTATGGAGCAGGTGCTTTGGTTTGTGCTTGGCACAAAATGCAGAAATCAAAGCCACCTTGGTGGGTAGATGACCGGCCTGGGCTTCCCAAACTTTTGCAGATCCTTGGGAGAACCAAGGTGATCAGAATATTTTAGTGACAGCACAAAAGGAAGAAAAATGTGTAATAGCTTAGCATGTGTCTGTACAATAATCTCATTGAGCCAAGAGTGTGACAGACTCCAAGGCTGAGCTCTTGGAATGTGAATGTGGATGTGCACCACCACACAAAGACAGGAACTTTGGGTTGTAAAATCAGTGACACTGAGAGCAGAGAACAGGAATGGGAAGCTCTGTCAGAACAGAAATTTTCTGGAGAAAAAAAAGGAGACAATATTCTTAGAGGATCGAGAGAGGTTGGACAACTCCAAACAGGATTTTTGGACACTGATGATGTGAAAAAAAGCAAAGTAGAAAAGAATAACTCAAAATAAGGAAGAAACAACACAGCATGAACAGTGCTTCTCTAAGTGAGGGTAGCAAGAAAATGGATGAGATTAAAAGCAGCAACAGACAATACAGAGGAGAAATGTGTAAATGTGATTTAAAATAAAGAGAACCTGCACCAAGAAAGACAAAAACATCCACAATATATGACTTGTATCCAGAACAGGATTTAAGTGTATAACAGGTATTATCCTACTATAAAAATAAACAATAGCCCTATAMAAAGATTGGGTGAGGATGTCTTTTYCTATCTTCAAASAGSAATAAAAAAGAGATTCCTGTAATCTTAGCTATTCAGCACCTATGGAATACAAACTTCATCTGACAGAATTGCTTAAATAGGAGAARGTTGCAACACAGCCCTTCTTCAAGTGCTCTTATCAGACAGGCCATAACTTTTTCTTACATGTACTCTCATTAAAAGAGGGAAAGAAAGGAAAAAATCAGACCTGCACTCTCAATTTCAAGTTTAACCACCTAAAGCAAAATCAGTACCACACTATGGATCTTTTCTTACAAAAAAGCATTTATACTCTTCCATTACTACTATTTTTGCTACTAGCTTTTTCTTAGCATGGTTTTGTTATGTAGCTATCAGGAATTTACATTAAATCTAAGTTTCAGAAAAACACAGACATTTGTAGGATCAGGTGCTTAAATATATTTYTGAAATGAAGCTGATGGTGAAGTGAGAGCCTTACTTTGAGAGACTGAGCAGTGTCAGCATCAGTGTCATGGTAAAGAATAACATTATTGGCCATGTCAAAGCTTTCACGCACRCCAAGGTGGTAGAACAGGGATGGCTGCTTGGAAATATCACTCATGTCCACAACTGCAACATCTGAAATGAGAGAAGTGGAAAAGAAGAGAAAATGCTAAAAAAATAATAATWATTTTAAACCAAATTTTATTCTTACATGGGCTTTAAAACAAATGCTGAAATAATACACACACTGGACAGACAAAATCAACATTTTCAAATAAGGATCATTTTCTCATCAGAGAAGTAAATTTTACCATTGATATAAAAGATGAGCCACTCATGAGATTATCAGTGTTACTGTAAGTGGGAGGCTGAGTTTACCAATCCTATGTGAGGTTTTGAAATCACAGCATCAGGAATGCCTTGGGTAAAAAAGCAATTTTGCATTTATTCCCTRAGGCCTGACAGCATGAACACCCATAGGATACAAGCTTCAAATATTCAGGTGGAACCTCTAAAATAATAATGTAGCAGAAAAACAGGGAAAACTATGAGAATAAGTTTATTTTAAGAGGTTGAARTTTGAAGAATGGGAAATTCCTAAAGAGTAGAAAAAGAAACTATTGTGAAAGTTGACTCTTAAAAAGCTCCAGGCAAGATGTCCAAGATAGGGGGTGCAGCAACGAGGGAATTCAACCACAAACAGCCAGAGCAAGATTTCCACTGCTCTTGGTTAATGTTTCAGTCAGAAATGGAAGTCAGAAATGCAATAATAAACATTTACATCCATGCAAGATGAGCTATACAGAGAGCTAAAGAGAAATACCCGACATTATACAGAATACAACTGGGATACAGGCAAAAGATTCTGAGTTCACCATTTTGCAATCAAATAAACCTGAACACCAATGCAGGAAGAAGGGGGAAACTGGAAAAGAGGACACTAAATGCTGAGTTTTTACTTCTTGATCCTTATATGCTATATATTCCTAAGTAAATTCTGCTTTAAAGTTTTTTAAAGGTCTGTATTTATATGCTAATCACCACTATGGGACAGATGGGTGAATTGAAATCCAAAGTATTCATTAGAATAGAGCCTTGGCATTGAAACCACAGGGGAGTCTGAGGCTCAGAACAGATTCCAGTGGGCAGTAAATGCCCCAAATCTGAAGAGGTAACATACAGGGACACACAGAAGGGTGAGCTACTACTAAAGGAGAAATCTAAGAGGTCTGATGGCTCAGAGCCAAATGCAGCAGCCAAGGTTACACATCACAAGAATCACTATTCCATACTTAGTATGCAGCTTCTTGGAAAAACCTGCCATGAATATATGSTCCWGTACAATTCCATCAGGCTGTCCTGMCRCAGCACAYRGAGCTCAGCCAGGCCCTATGGTTACTGCACACAGGTTTGAGTCTRAAACCTGCCTTAAGACCAAAACATCACTGGTCAAGAGCAAAACCAAACAAAAAAACCCACYAAACCCCAAAAAAATCCCAAACCCTAATAAAACACACAAAAAAATCCAAATGCACCTCCCTCCCCTGCCAAAGAAACAAAACCCCCACACAAAGTCATGGCATAAGAAAATTCTCTTATTCATGTARAACTCTTATCCTGCATCATCTACTRAAGATYTTCTAAGTTCCYRTTCAGCACAGCACCCTGCACACTGTAGTGTCATGTAAACTGAGAGAGCTTGAAGAAATAAACTCCAGTTCCAGAAACACTAAATCTAGATTACCCCAAAATTTTAAAATAATTTGGAAAATATAAATGATTTATAAAACAAAAGTTAAGAGAAACTAACAAGCAGACTGAGAATCAAATATAATCTAGGGAAAAAAATTAAGAGCTTGAATTGTTTTAGAGCTGGTGTTAGAGTGTTTTTATGGAATCACAGTACTGTGAAATCAAAACCTTCATCCAGGTAAAAGAATTCAGACAGTGCATTCTACAGTGTAGAGAGATTGCACTTTACAATACAATGTGAGCAATGATTTGTAACAGAGTTCATTGAAACAAGGCTATACACAGTTCATTGCCACATCTACTCTAYAACTGAAATGTGTCTTCTGTTGCCTGGTGCTCCAGAACAATGTGAGTGGTATGAAAAACATGTGAAAGGGACAGAAGTAAGCATCCCCATTAAAAAGGATAATTATTCATCACTTAGATATTAATTCACACTGCTAAAAAGATTATGAGAACAGGTTTATCTTGCTTACTCCCACCTCACAAACACATGTGTTAGTAAGATAAAATTAAAATTAAACAAATCCAAGTGTAACAGAGATGAAGACAGTATCACAAAAATACCCATGCAAGTGAAAAAAAAAGCCCCAGGAAGATAACTGAGTGGATTCAGTTTAACCACAGGAATCAGGGAATGACACACAAGCAAATGACAGCAGACAGAAGCAGAGCATCCAAAGTGCTCCTGGCTGTGATACAGAGCAGAGATGAGAATGTGCATTCCTACAGAGCTCTCCTGCTGCAGTGCCTTGAACAGGGAGGAAAAAGATTTACTTATAAACCARCTTTACTAAAGTGCTAAAGAAATGCAGAACGAGTACAGTGGACCATGAAATTTGTACAAATTTGGGTGGAGAATATATGACCACAGTAAACACTTAGTAAAGCAGTAGATCCCTGAAATGCACCCTGTGCTCAGTGATGGCTGGGTCTAACCACACTCCCCAGAACTGCTGTTTCCAGGGGTACATCCCTCTTTGTGTGAGTCACATCATGAACAAAGATAATATGTGACACCACAAATACCTCTGGTTCAGTTAGCTCACAAAAATTCTTCATTCTTCCCAGAACTTCTGGACTTCCCTTGCCAAATTGAGGTTCAACCTCTTCCACTCCAGACAGGGGTGAAGCAAAAGAGCCAATGCCAACTTTTATCAAATCTTATTAAGCATGAAAATTTGATGTAACAATGATGTATTTCACAATCAGACCAACAGCCAGGGTTTCCTGTGTTCACAAGGAAAGAAGGCAGAGGAAAGTACAGCCCCTCTGTAAAACCAGAAGAATTCAAGTGAAAATCTGTCCAGTGTATCCACCAGACGGGGTGGAGGGGTGAGGATATGCTTAATGTTGCATATGACCAATTTTGAATGATTCTGGAACAGAACATTTAAACCCATTCCTTCTTTCCTACAGTAGCAACTCACATTCAAAAGAACATATCCATAAAAACACGTCCTCTCTCGTTTTTTCTTCTTAAGCATTACAGATATTTTCAACTCTTTGTTCTCATGAAACTATTTTCATCCTGCAAACAGTTCACTTTTGYCATGAACCCAAAATCTGATCTCAATTATGTGATTGCAGTTCATTTGTCTAGGCTTTTGTTTCTATTGTAAAATGATTATGGTATGTGTGTATTTGTAGTGCATTAAGGTAATTCAGCAATATTGCTTCTACAATCTCAATTAGGTCTCTGCATTGTTGCAGCAGATGGCACAKAATTCATTTCCTATAGTACAGTTTACATATTTTAACACCAGTGTATCTTAAAAGAGCAGACAACTGTGACAACTGAAATGAAGATTAGAGATCATTAACTGGCAAAACAAGAGACTATAAAACTAATAAATAATTCAACAGGAAAAACATTATTATACAGATTAAAAACAGAGGACTTATTTCTCTATCTGAAATGCACTTGAAGACATATTTTAATGATCCAAGCAAATCACAAGTCTTCATATGGCTTTTTTATGATATATGGCACTGTTAGCAAAACCAAAAGGACAACTTTGGCATCAGGTTTTGGGATCTGTAAGTTAAAAAGCAATGAGCAGGAGAAAATGAAGAAATAGCCTGAAACATGCGGATAGTTAAATATAATCTAGGAGGCCTAACAGAAGAAAAATTSATAAAAGGTCTGTACTGCTCTCAGCTTTAATCTAAGACTCACCTGCATCCAGCCTTATCCACGTGCAGAGTACATTATTCCATTATTTTGGATTCATTATTTTGCAGCATTTGGAAACTTTCTATACGAAACAAATTTAAAAAATGTGTTACTCCCATGGTAATGGAAACTTTATTGGAGGAAAATGCAGAACTCAGCCCACTGCCATTCACTAGCATCCTGCGAATTATGAACCTTTATATTAGTATTGCTTCAGCTGATTGGCTTTTTGCATCAGAGTTAGTAAAAAATGTGTAACTCCTTGAAAACCACTGAAGAAATTCTGAATTCTTCACTGAATTCTTCACAAGAACAACCATACTCCTAAAGAAAAAGAAACTAAAAATCCTTAACTTCAGGAGACACATTCATTTTGATTTCTGCACAGTCCTTTAAGGAGACAATACCAATGTTTTTACATAGGGAAACAATTATGGCAAAACTTGATTAATTTAAAAAATGGGAACCCTTCGCAGCTTTCACTTATGCTAAAACAAAATGCACGTCCCTTTCAACTGTAATAATCTTACACTCCCAGAGTAAAGCTCAAGGTAATAAAGCATATTTAGAGCAACTACCAAAACTATTGAGGTGATTTTTCAGCAATTTGTTATACAGCAAACTGTCAGTGCCTTCCATCAGATCCTAGGCAAAAGCCAATGCTAGTATAAAAATACTGTCAACATATGTGATGATATTACAGCTCTCATAATTAATCAAGTTTCATTTAAATCTTACTGCTGTATAATCATGGTATCCTGTAAAAATCTGCTTACTTTTTGTAGAAAAAATATTGTTCCAATCACAATCTAAAGAACCAAATTAAACCCAGAAATTGCCTTAGAAGCTGAAAGACACAGCAGACAGAGATGCAGCTCTTTTTTTTTTAAATTTAGGAATTTCTGGTGTTTCAGATCAACCTTTCCAAGTTTGCAATATTATAGCAAGAACTTTGCTAACATCACTGGTTTACTATAGGGACAGAATTAGTTATAAAAATAAAAAAAACCAATTCATTAGTAATGATTTATCCTGAGATAAAGACTTGTATATGCTATAATCACATTAAATGGCATTTTAAAAACACCTTCACACATTTCAGACTAAGCTTATCTTCTTGTAGATTAAAACCRAGTGCTGCACTACTGCATAAATACTAAAATTGAAATTAACTGTAACGGTTCAGAAATTGCTCATAAAGCCACTTTAAGGAGGAARGTTGCCTTTATAAGCTGCAATCAACTTTTGCAAAAGAGTTCTGGAGTGGCTGAAGTCAGGAGTAGAAATTTCAGCCAACTCTCTCTTCAGAAAAGGGAACACATGCATGGATGTCTGAAACTTTTTGATGCATGGAGGGCATTTCCTTAGGAAAGGGTATTTAGTTCACAGGCAAAAGGAAGTGACCCAAAGGACAGGAAAAATAAGAATTCAATTAGGTATGAATCCTCAAACTAGTGTGGGAAAAAGTATTTCTWTTTGTTCACATGTAGTAAGCACTGAAAAAAAGTGACATCAGGTTTTACTAATGACAGCAACCACAATTTGAGGAAGAACACAACTTTAATACTGGCCAAATATTTATTAAATCACAATTTTAAAGTTATTGTTATCTTGAGAAGATAACAGAGAGGATTTTATTCCAATTCTAGCACATTACCCATGCACACACTCTGGCTATAAAAGGAAGCAAAATCTAAACTTACTCATACCTTGCTTTTGACAGCTCTAATTTAAGCGTTTTAGGAATTCTGAAAACCTGGGCATTAAGTGGCAAAAATTCTGAAACGTGTTTTTCCATGGTCTGTCTGTTTGCTCAGGACAACAAAAGAACTGTTGTAAAGTGGCAATTTCAGACTTGCGCTGTTTTATAAAAACAGAGAAACACCTCTAATCTTTGTTCTCAGACTGAGCTTGTCATTTGCCTTTAACTGCAGCACTAATCTCACTTCATCTGCCACCAAATGTATGGCAATGTAATAAAATGTAATTTTTATGTAATAAAAATGTAGCATGTTTTATGTAATAAAATGATTACTGAAGAGAAAAGGCCACCACACTGCAAAATGTGTCACTTCTCCTCCCACCAAGCWAAATGGAAGGCAACCACATAGTGCCTAAAAGTCAAGGCCTTTATAATTTGGGCATGAGCATTCTTGAAACCACAAACACGGGGAAAAGTCAAACCTTTCTTTTGCATTTCCTCCTTTCTGTGTGTCAAATCAGAACATCCTTCTGATGTTGCACATCCTTCCCTGTGAAATCACTCTGCTCAGTGAATGTGAATRCAGTGAGGGCTGAAGATGAACTGTGCATTCTTGACTAAGGAAAGTTTACTGTTAAATAACATTCCTGAAAGAACCAGGCAAATCCTGAGCCGTGCTGTTACTAGAAAAACAAAAAACTTTGAATTTTTCAGATGAGCCTTTCCACTATCCACTATCCAGTTGTCGTGGGTTTAAACCTGATTTTTCCCAATCCAAGTCACAGCACCAAAAATGTCGTGGTTTGGACTGTGCTGAAAGCCAAAAAGCACTGCACCCACGACGTTCTCTCCTTTCCCCCACCGGAGAGGGAGAAGGRAGAACAAAAGCCCAATTATCACGAAAATTTATGGCTTTCAGATAACATAACATAATTGAGAGAAAGATACGTATGTGCTCCAGAGAATGGTCAGACAGGCTGAATAACTTAWGTTGYRAAATAGATTTATTACTACAAACTACTAAGAATACTACGGCACTGGGGAGGGGAACATAGATAGGGAAAAATTCAAACGATTGCTTTGTTCCACTTAACACCCAACACATTAACACTGGCACAGTCCCACCTCCAGARACAATTCTGGGAACAACTGTGTTAAGCAAAGTTGCCAACTGCTTTTGTGTGGAAAGCAAACACATCTATGGAAAGGAGGAGGAAGAGGAGGAGGAACAGCTGACACCCAAATGTGTTTCTATTCATAAAGTCCTTTCATGAGGCCCAGCAAGGCAGCTCCTCCTTCTGACACTCARACTCAATCCTCTCAGCTCCCATGGCAAAAAGCTGAAATAATGCAGTCTTCAGTAKGGTTAAAACTTACCAAGCAAAGCTGTAGTGCTCACAGTCTGAATTACAGAATGGATTACAGTCTGAAAGTGGAGGTARGAAAGCTGGGACATTTATTATTCTTGTACAGAACACAAAATTGCTTCATACAGCTTTGAGTCAAAGCCCTGGGAGAACCCCCAAACAGCCTGAAGTGCAGGAATGAGCACCTTTTGGACCTGCAGGTGATGAAATGTGAAGTGCAAAGAAGCAAACAACAGAATAATCAGTGTGTCAAAAACAGAGGCACATGCAGCTGGAGTGAAACCAGTGATGACTGAACCAGCACAGCACCGTGTACACAAAGCCTGACAGCATTTTAACGTAGGCAAGGAGTTAAACCCCCCACATTCAGTTAAATATTTAGTTGAGTCATAACCAGAGAGAAACTTTGTGCTCRTGAGATCAGTTCTCACCTGTAATCTTTTGTCCTTTTGATTTCAAATACTAGCTTTGTCAACATTGGGCCATTTCAGTCTTAGGCTATCTTAGCAATGTATGACATTTAATTCACCAGCAACTCTCATCCAGCAAAATGGACTCTCAGATGATACAGTGAAAATCAGACAACCATCCAAAACAACAGAACAGAACAGACTGAGGGGCCAATGYTCATCCCTGGCTTTTGTAATTCTGWACMAAAACCCCATTTCATRSAAAGAACTCCACAATAGGGTTATWTTCAGGCCCAAACATTACAGCTTTCAGTAATCATGTTAGTGCTGTGGTGTTACTTTACAGATACTGCATCTTTCATCTGTCCTGTGGTACATGGAACACACACTAAAAATAGAACTAGAACATATTTTTCATGCTTCCGTGGCATTTACTGCAACTCAGGGGAAATTAGTACCTAAAACTACTCATTTTTCTAAACCATGACATCGTGCCACATYTATAATTGATACACATTCCTTAATATCGAAATATCTGTTCCAAAAATTACATCACACAGGAAACTGCATTTTACTTGAAAGAAACAAATTACAGCAGGTAAGCAACATTGTCAGTTCTAGAAGTTGATATGTAACCTCTCATGTATTTTTATGTTTTGGGGTTCTTATTCATCAGATACATCTTCTGAAACTTTTCAATTCTTAGCCCTCAAATTAGAGTATTAGGAACTAATATCCTAATTACATATTAGGAACTTATTTTGTTAAATGGAAGCAAAACCCTTGGACAACAAAAGCTTTAAGAAACATTTTAGATACTTCTTAAATACAATTAAATTCACAGCAAAACTAAGTTTCAAACAAGGCAAGACACCATATTAAAACAACAGGGCAATTCTGATCCAGAAAAACAAAAATTGTGCMAAGAGCATGCCTATGCTTATTATTTTTTTAACTGATCTTCAGGAAAAGTCTTTCAGACTCTGCCAAATCAGAATACAACCAGAACCCACAAAAGCTGGTGTGGGAAGAAAAGTAATGCTGTTAATGTAACACACAAGACATCCAAGGTCAGGATGCATTTTTAATGCTTTTGCACAAGTATGAAGAAAAATATTGTATGACTGGACACACCTGAAAAGAACCTGTCTCAGAAGATGTGGATTTTTTGGTTTTTTGGGTGGTTTTTTTTTTTTCTTTTTTTTTTTTACAGCTGGCAGTTTAGGGAAAGAAGGAAATAAAGAACTAATCCTCAAAGAATTCTTCTTGAAATATTGAATTGCAGAAGTTAGGAAATACATAATTCACTACAAACAGTGCATGCCTAGGCTTAGAAATTGCTTAACATTTTCCATGACAAAGATTTGCTTTCAGTCCTTTTTAACTTTGCCAGTCTTTAYTTCAGGTCATTGGGTTTTGTTTGTATCCTTTTTTCTTTTTAGRAGATTTAATTAAAACCAACTCAAGTACTTTGAGACTGTATTGGRGAATTTATTATTCTGGCCACTGTTAAACATCCTCTCATGCCAGATTAAGATGACTTAGTGCTTTCAAACACCAAATCAGAAATTTGTCAGATGGGTGAGGCTGTCTGGAAGTAACTCCTCTYAGCCTCATGAAATGCTGTCCATTCCAAAGCAAAGTTATCAGCAGTGAATTGGTCRGAGTCACAAGGAGATATTTGGTCTCAGATGAGCCTGYTGTCACTGCCTTCATTTCAACACAGAGAGAGAAAAAGCACTTTTAGGGCCCATGCCTCTGATCTGCCAGCAGCTCTTTTAGGAGATGGAGGCACTTTGGGGCTGCAGTTCTTCTCTCACTGCCTGGGAGGGTGTYGTGGGTTTAAACCTGATTTTTCCCAGATCCAGAGGGGAGCCCAACAACTGCAGCCACCCACAGTGAAGGTGTTCAGTGCTCTGACACCCCATCCACAGAGCCTCACAGCTCCAATTGAAGAATTTCACTAACCTTGAATGAATTCCAGTCAATTATATCATCTCAGCAGATGCTTCACTGGGCACGTTTGGAAAACCAACAAAATAGCAATGGAGAAGGAGTACAGATCTTTCTCAACAGTACATTACTCATTTCCTCACTACCTCTGAGGAAGGAAGGAGTCACAATTCAAACCCTCACCTACAATTTCCAGGGATCTCTCTGAAACACCTAACTCTTGTTTGAATTTTCCGTAAGCTGGGAGCTGTGAGACCAAATTTACAGTGTTGTTTCAGTGTTACAGTAATATTGTGTTCTGGCACTCAATATTACACAACTGTGGAGATGACTGTTCTTTAAGAGGAGTTTTGCCTGTACTGTCTCAGCACAGGGTCTTTTCTCCTACTGATATAACCTGACTGTTTTACTTACTCTGAAGCATTGACTATAACCTCCTGGCCTGAGTTAAATTTAACATGAGTTAAATTTTCAAATTTCAAAATGTGAAATAAAATCTCAAAAATACCTTCAAGCCAAATATAAGCACTACATTCCCCGGCAAGACTAAGGCATTCACACAAAAGCTAGTAAWAGACTTTAGCTTTTATTTTATTTTTTTCCTTTTATACCACAGTTTGTGAGGTCCTGGAAACAACACACCTCARGTCTGAGGGAGTTAACTCATAGTGGTCTGAGAGATCAGGATAAAAAGAAGAATGTGAACACACACTATCTCTGGAAACTCACACAGCACACACCCCTTTACACAACCTCCCTTCCTTGAGATTGTAAAAATCTACCCTTTTGGGACAAAAGTCACCAAAACCACAGTCATAATGGCTCCTGCCAAGATCTACACACTGATAATAAATTATAAAAGTTGTGACATGCACAAGAGATCAATATTTATACCATTTCTTTGTAAAATTACACAACCTCCCTTCCTTGAGATTGTAAAAATCTACCCTTTTGGGACAAAAGTCACCAAAACCACAGTCATAATGGCTCCTGCCAAGATCTACACACTGATAATAAATTATAAAAGTTGTGACATGCACAAGAGATCAATATTTATACCATTTCTTTGTAAAATTACACAACCTCCCTTCCTTGAGATTGTAAAAATCTACACTTTTGGGACGAAAGTCACCAAAACCACAGTCATAATGGCTCCTGCCAAGATCTACACACTGATAATAAATTATAAAAGTTGTGACACGCACAAGAGATCAATATTTATACCATTTCTTTGTAAAATTACACTGTCCCAGCTCCCAGACTAGGAACTGAGAGAGCTCTCATCCCTTGGATCTCAGCCATTTCAGTGGTGKCATGGCTCAGGCAGATGAATGCTTTTGGCTGCCTGCACCTCCTACCTCTTTCACATGATCCACTGTCTGTGAGTTTTTCTCTCACCATCCTCTTCTCCCCTTATCCYTCACCTATATTTAACTTGGCAATTTCTGGCCAACTCAGTACCAGGAAGGTCTGTTACTGTAGCTAATCAGTCTTGTGAGTGSTATTAGTTACCAGCTTCACACTAGCCTCCTGGAAAAGCACTTTTAGAAACTGTTACTTTACAATTGAAAGAAATAAAAGTTTAAAACTTAAATTCAGGAGAAGTCACTTTTTATGTATCATATAACAAAAGTCATTTGCATCTGTAATTAAAAAATCCAATTCTGTAAGGAGTAAAGAAGACTCTTGGCTGAGAWAGTACACACCTCTCATCATCATCCACACTGTATTATAATCATATTTCATGAATGCCAAAACAAAATACTTACATTTACAACTGTTACTTAAACCTTGTAAGCATGCACCCATCAGCAGTAAAATGGGGGAGAAAAAAGACAAATTAAAGCWATTGGCTATTGCAGGTTGACATCAATTATTTGGCCATGTACAGGGTAAAAATCAAAAACTATTAAKCACTACAAGTTTCAAGATAAACAATCCTTTCTTTATTTATATTGTGAAAGACTCTATCAGAGAGTGATTGATGGATAGAGAGGGATAGTGACTACCTAACTTGTTTATATATGCTGAAGAATCTTAACATTCCAATTAACTTTTTTTAAACACAGCTGTACTGCTTTTGGCTGAGATAAAGTTAATTTTTTTTTTGTTTTTTTTCATTGCTATTTTAAGCCCTTGTGTTCTGGTCCAAAAGGAGCAGGGGTGCAGATTTTAATAGATGCACCTTTACATGGTTGCAAGCACATTTTAAGTTTCATGTCATAGGAACTGCTCAGAGCAGGACCCCCTGGAGGAGAAGCCTTACAAGAAGCAGTGCAAGAGCAGCAGYGACTCAACCTGAGCTGGCCTTGGTGCCAAACAATTCCCACAACACAGCAGCTTTTGTCTTATTAAACTGTCCCCTTCTGAAAGCACTGTCCTCCTGTTATTTTACCTAAACAATTCACTTCTATCATCCTATTGTACCTTGGTAGGAGTTAGAACTTGAATAGTCTCTGCTTCAGCATCTGCAGTCTTCCATCTGCAAAATAGCTAAGCATCTACAGAGCAATCAATGTGCCTGACYCCTACCTCAATAAGATAGATATTTCCATTTTTCATTCAGCCTTTATACCCAAATAAATAGTAAAGAAGCAGTATTTTAAAYTTCTCAAAGAGTATTTAAATAATCCGCATTTGTCTCCTTCTTTTTGGTTCACAGATATTAGACAAATGAAGATGCTAMAAGTTGCTCATTTCTTGCTTTAAATCTTTGTATTCAGAAGATTGAAAAAATACTTACCAGTCATAGATAATCTGAGAGAGACACCCGTTGAATAATATTCTCCATTATTATACTCTCAGTATATTAAAATTTTTGATGTCCCTAATGAGTAACTGTCTCATATCATACATACTTTTCACTATGCTGAGTCATTAAGCATAACACRATTTCCTAAATTTTTTCTGCATGCCAAAGAACCTATTAACTCTACAGGACATTTCCCTGCCCTATATAGTGTCAAAGAAAAGCAAAGCAGGGTAAATTAAAAGCAGGCAGTCACYAGCAATGTGCCAAACCTCACATGAGAGAATTTCCCAGCCAGTTGAGAGCACGCAATAAAAATACCCAAAGCCTGAACCTAATTTGAACCTTGCCTGTTATTGGAGGTGAGGAATGAGAAAAGTGAACTTTATTTAACTTTTCCTGCACCTCTGCACTTCCTACACTGGGTCATAAAAGGCAATCAAAGGGAATGATATATAGAAAAAAAAAGGTTACATAACTAGATAWCCCGGATTAAGTGAAATTAAAGAGMCTATGAAATTCAACAAGAAAGGTTATCCCTTCCTCCACAACTGCAGTCAAATAAATTTTTTGGCCAAGGAGGTTAGATAAGCTTCAACCTTTCAGACATTTATCCAAACTAAACCACTTGAGAGTAACCCATCATTTAATGTTGAATACCTTGGCTGGGGAATATAAAAAACCTGCTAAATCTGCGCATCTCCCACAGATCACACAATGGCCAACAACGTATATTAAAAAAAAATTATAAAAAATGAAATTATGATGATTTTTATCTTCTTCTTGAAGAAATGTAAGATATAAGCAATCAAATTAGACGGAGCTAAAATGGAAACAAAAAATATTTCAGTACCCTGAAGCTCATAAATCTGGGTACAACTAAGACCTTTATTCCTTTATTTATGAATTAAAAATACAGTGTTTAAAAAAAGTGAGACTTTCTTAGTCAGAATCTCTTAATTTTTTTCCMAAWKKKKTTTTTWAAAAAAGAAATATCAAGAGACATTGCCATCATTAGCACTGGGAATTTTTATGTACCAAAGTGAGGTATCCCATCTCACAACTATATTATTGATTTCCTCTTTATGTTGGTAGATTCCCATACTGTCACTTAAGATCCACATAAAGCACAGAAAGCTATTCACAGAAAAAATGTTAATTGAAGAAAGGCAGTGTATTAAAATGCAAATAAAAATAAAGTTTACATAAAGCCACAGCATCCTCTGTGAGCACTCATACATAAATACAGAGCACTTGATATCACATTTCAGATGTTGGGCAGATGTGGATTCCCCTCAGTTATTTTTATCTTTCCTGTAAGATCTTTCCTTATCTTTCCTTTCMTTTTTATCTTTACGTRCTGGTCTAACAGATTGCAYRTGCTATTGAAAAAATCTTTATGTACCACTGAAGACTGTAACTTAAAAAATGGGCAGCTTCCTTTGAAAAATGAGAGAAATCCATTTCAAGACAAGCGATCAATGTAGAGATCAATAAAATCTAGAATTTTAGTAGAAGCTGGCCTTTCTAAAGTCACAGCCATTATCTACTTAGTCTTTAAYTATCCAATAAATAGAGCACACATTATTACTTGCAGCATGTAGATAGAGAATAGTAAGCAATGTGAACCTCATCATGATAATAGAATGCAAGGAAGTTTAGATTTATTATGTTAAAGTCTGAATATTCATCTTTAAAATTGTCCAAAATACCAAAGCTTATGGAAATTACCTTGTTTTTCTCAGAATTTGTAYTATACCATCACAGAGGCACTACTGCAAAAAAAGGAATCTGAAGAGGCATTAAAGGGTAAAAAAAAAAAGAAAAAATCATGCACTCTTTTTTGACTTGGTTACAACTCAGAAGTCAAGGCAGTTTCTGGTTTTCCCAAAACAATATGAAGACTTACCTAGTTTTGTTGTTATAATAAGCAAATAGCCAAGTTTATCAACTCCAAAACTTAATTATAATRAAAACAAGAAATTAATCTCAACCATTTTCAGACTTCATTCTTATTTGGACACTTTCTCCAGCTGATAACAGCCCATACTTGTAAGTTATCTTAAGCATCAGAAACAGCAGCAGTAAAAACAAGGCCAGTGCCTGGCTTTGAGCTTGGTAATCATGTCCTCTTCTCAAACTGGGTTTAAAAAGACTGAAGCATGCCAAACATCCCCTGGCAAAGAAAATATCTGAAACAAGTACCTCAGTTCCACAGAAGGCTGTGCTGATAAAAGCTGACAGTTACTGAGTGAAAGAGGATTGTGCAAACAAAAACTCTGCTAAGTAAGGCAGCCCAGCACCAAACAGTAACACCATTGTAAATATTAGTTTTTCTCCTGCAATTTATTATCTACTTAGATTAGCACAATAGAGATTGCTGGTCTAGCACTGCTAGAAAGCAACACACACAGAGAATACAGCCTTGTAGTGTTTTTATTACCGGTTCCCAACTCCAATTTCACCTTGCCACTCTCCAAGCAAATGCAAAACTMACAACTAATGTCTCCCTCAATACACAAATTAGCAGAAAGAAGTTTCTTTCTTCAGCTGCTGTGAACCTGTGAGTGAAATGCAGCAACAGCAGSGTTACTGCAGCCAGTCTTCACCTGAGTTCTATTGTTATGGGCAGATATTTTTCTGCAAGAGAAAAACCTGCAGCCTTTCTGTGACTAAGGCAAAGATAAATATTTGATTCAACACAATTTCTCGTGTCTCATCTAGCTGTAACATATTTACAGGGAAGGAGGGAGAAAGGACAGCAATCAAGYGGCAAATAATTCACTATACCAAGTTTAAAAAGGTAAATTCCCAGTTATTTTCCCCACACTCACTTTCATACAATCTACCACTGGTTTTGACTTGCCTGGAGGCATTAAAGTACCACAGTTCATGGAAAGCACTACTGGCACCAGTAGGAAGTGGAAGTATTTTAGAGAAAGCACATTATCATGCTGATTTACATGGAAGTTTGTTTGTTTTCCAGAACTAACACTTCAAAAGCTTTCGACAGCATGTGATCAACACTTTCCAAATTGTTGAGAGACCCATGACCACCAGTGGTTGAGCTACAGTTTGTGTGCATGAAGGCACGTTTTCCTGAATAGAAAAAAGCCCCACAAAACGTGCAGAGTCCAGACATTTCCCTCCATAATGATACAAAATGAAACAAAAAAGATTATACTGAAACAGGGTTAAAAACACACTTCAAGATGATTCTCTTTGTGTTTTGCTTTAAAGAGAAATTGAAGTCCTTTTAAATGTAATTTAGGCATAAAAGCAATATGTATGTAGAGTAGAGTAGACAAAACTATTTGTGCATAAGTTCAGCTATGATAAACTGGAGTTTACTAAATCCGTTCCTGCTGGATTTAGCTGTACCATCCCAGATCAGCAGAATGTAGGGATGTAGTCCTAACAGTGTCATTACCATTTCAGTACATTTCAAATTTTTGCCTGTCATCAGAGTCCACTGCAGTTAAAGAAAGACTATGCTAACCAAGGCTGGGATCATGTACCTTCACTGTAATAAAAGCTGGGGTACATTCTTTAAACTTGTGAATCCCATTGGGCTYTGAGCTCCAAGACATAACAGCTGTTGAACTACTGACTTAGACAAAACTTCTGATAATGCTCAGAAGCATTATCAAAGAATATCTGAAAAGTTTCAGTTCAACCACCTTGAACACAACAGCAGGATCATTGACCTCATCAGGCTGAGTACTATGAAGGATTAAAAAAAGCATGTGTAGTATCCCATGTCACAGCAATCCAATATTTGTGTCAGAATTCACGTTCCTTGCAGCCTACAGTGATGCAACTTTTGCTCTTGGCACATTTGCATTACCAGCCCAACCTCCCTCACCTTTTCTGGTGAAGGTAATCTGCAGCACTTCTGAAAGAAGCCGGGGAGGGTGAAATKATCCTGCCAGAGGCATTTGAGCCACTGGCTGCCCGCTGGATCGCCCTGAGCTCGGCTGAGCCCGGAGCTGCCCTGTTTATAGCCAGCCTGTGCCAGGGTGAGGATAAGAACAGCTGCCAGCCCTCCCTTGGCTCAGCTCAGACACCCGTGTGCTGTTCAAAGGCAGCCTGAGGCTAAAGCTATTCACATCCTTTCTGAAGTGCTTGGCAAACACAGCCTACCCTGCTCAGAGTTTTCACCTACAACAGGCAAATCACGTTGAGGCCTTCTCATGAAAGACCCTACACCTATCTCGAATGCCAAATTTCAGCCACATCACCCCTGCAGCTTCCTCTCCACATGCATGGAAGGAGCAGCACGCCCTGAGTATTTCCAGAACACACGTTTGCAGCCAGAATTTGAATATGAGGCTTGTGCTGCTGACACACAAAGATAGTAGGGTCACTGCACATGACCTCCACACAGAGCCCCACACACCCTCTTCCTTTCTGCAGCTCCTGATGACAATGCTGCTTGTCCTAGGATTACAACACCAGGTGAGTATTGCAGGAGGAACTGTCTGGATGCATAATTCACTCACTTCAGAGATGGGGGAGCCAAGAAATTCAGCATTGATTCTGGTGCACACTTGCCTGCATAAGGGTATAAAATGCTGGTAGAGACTGGGCTAACTGGTGTCCCAGTGTTGCAAGGCGGAGCCCCCTCCCAGCATGGAAACCCGCAGCAAATGCCCACCCTAAAGATGCAAACACTGACTTTTGACAGGTGAGGAAACAACACTAAGATCCAGTCACATGTGGAGATMAAATCCTAAAGTAGCTACAYAGGTGTTTTGTTGCTTTGGAATTGTGAATTCCCCAAGACCAAAGACTGTTAACCTATACTTTTTTGGCCAAACCTGCTTATATCATAAGCCTTTAGACACAAACTGTTGACCAAATCTGAGACTGAATGGACCGAGCCACACCCAGACTTCCCTGAGTTTRGAAAGACTACTCTGACACAAGTCCAGCTTGAGTTCTCAACGAAGTTTTGCCCAAGTCCTTACACATCAGAAAAACTTTACCTCAAGGTTCTACATTGGCAAACCAGGAACATTAGTTACTTTTTAACTAACAGAGAGTATGTGCAAGTGTAATGTAACAATTAAAAAAGCAATGTATGATTACACTGATAAAAGAGCAGACTGCARAACATAATATGAACTACCACATATCTACCATAATTTATCTATTTTATGGGAGGAGAGAAATTAAAGCAATGTAATTAACCTACATAAGTAAACATTTCCTTTACATTTCTTGAACCTGATTTTGTAACTTCAGGTCTAAGAGAAACAATTCTTAAACCTGTGAAGAATATGCTACACACAGCACAGCCAGACTGAGCAAGTATATAATCACTGCAAGGGAGATAATTCACTCAGAGTCAACTTGAAATGCAAAAAGGCAGAACTGGAGACCTGCTTGCCAAACACCTCACAGTGGAACAGCACAGYAGAGTCCTTTTGAGCAACTTAGGAACTATGCAAAAAAATATGTCTGCATATAATTCTTTAAAAAAAAAAATGACCTTTAGAATTTGTGGACGGGTATGCACAACCAGCACAGTTTTTGCTGCTTATCAGAACAGCATTCACTGATATGAAAAATTCCAGAAAACGTTGCAAGCTTTATTTAAAAAAAAAAAAAAATTAAACTATATCAAAACCAAGCAAATAAAACCCACTTTAACTGCAGTGTTTTCAAGGGCTGTAAGTGTAACAGTAATTGGTCTTCAAACCAAAAGCAATTCAATATAGATGCACTTGTTGCTCTCTTCAGAATAACCCTAAATGTTCCAATTTTTTTAATCATTTGTAATGGCTGTAATGGGCATAAAAGCCTCTGTCTATTTAGCGAGACTCARTAAGACTTTTAATCATACTACTACAGTGGAACATCCTACTCTCAGATTAAGTTAAAAAAAAAACAAAACAGAAACATACAATTTATATTGTGTTCAGAGAGAAAATTCCATGTTAGCTGATTCAACACCTAGGAATCATCTGACATGCTCCTGGCTACAAAACCCAGTCACACAGAGTTCACAGTCAAATTCTAAGGAGCCTGCTCAAATTTAGTATTTAAGATCAGGAGGRAAGAAAGACAAGCAGAGAAAATGGRCAGCTGTTAGCTGGGTTGTTGTTTRGTTTTGTTGSGGTTTTCTCAGGCAAGGAAGTTTCATGCACGGGAAATCTGGCAAAAAAAGAACTGCATTCTTWTTCTTTTTCCTTTATCCAAAGGTCATGGCACAGAAATGAGTCATTTCATATAGACAGCAATGCACGTATTCATAATCTCACCTTGGAACAGTGGGAGAACACATGGTTAGCATCAGATTTTTAGAGATGGAAAAAACTTCATTCAAAGCTTCATTAAAAGGTAGGATACATACTGGGTTTGGATTGTCACTATGTCTTTCCATATGACCCATCACAGCTAAAAAGAGATGTTCCAAAAGGAGAAGTCATAAAACAGAATCTCTCTCYATTTGAGATTCTACATTTCTTCCTTTTGTTCTTAATAACTTCCTTAGAATACAACTCTTAGCTTGCATTTGGTCCATGACAATATACCAAAGAAAAGTAAATGAATTCTACCTAGCCTAGTCATGGTTATTTATTTGCAGGCTTCTAAAGCTTGTTCAGCTGACATTAAAGTAGTTACTTCACAGAACACATGCAAGTTGAATCAAAGTGAAAGAAAAAGAAAACACAGAAAAAGCTAAAGGGTTGACACAAAGCCATTTTTCACATATGCTGACTGCAACGGACAGGACAAGGGGCAGTGGTTTTAAACTGAAAAAGGGAAGGTTTACATTAGATGTTAGGAAGAAATGTTTTTCTTGGAGGGTGGGGAAGCACTGGAACAGGTCACCCAGAGAAGCTGTGGATATTCCACCCCCAGAAATATTCAGGGCTGGATGGGGCCCTGAGCAACCTGATCTCATGAATGGCATCACTGCACATGGCATGGGGAGTGGAAAAAGATGATCTCCAAGGTCCCTCCACACCTCACCATTCTATGATTCTATAAAAATAATGGTCTCCACAGTAAACAGAAGTATGCAAATCTCTGAATACAAATAAGGATTTCTGAAAGAAATGTTGGAAATTGACCCCAGCTAATATCATAAAAGCAAAATGCACCTCTCRAATGCATCACATGTCACAGAACCTSAGATGTATCATAASACAAAAACGAAGCCTACAGAGGGTGAAGCAAGGGCAGGTAGCCTGGGAGGAATACAGAGMAATTGTCCAATCAGCCAGGGATCAGRTTAGGAAAGCTAAAGCCCTGRTAGAATTAAGTCTGGCCAGGGAAAYCAAGGGCAACAGGAAAAGCTTCTATAGGTATGKTGGGGATAAAAGGAAKGCTAGGGAAAACATGRGCTCTCTCCAGAAACAAACAGGTCACCTGGTTACCCAGGATGAGGGGAACACTGAGGTACTTGGTAACTTTTTATCTTGGTCTTCACTGGCAGGTACTCCAGCCACAGCACCAGAGTCACAGAAGACAAAGACAGGGACTGGGAGAATGAAGAACTGCCTGTTGTGAAAGATGAGGCTCAAAACCATCTAAGGAAGATGAAGATGCATGACATACTGAATCAATCAATCAATCATAGGATCGATTAATTAGGTTGGAAAAGACCTCTGAGATCATTGATCCAGCTGTGTTCATCAAAAGCTGTGTGGCTGGCAGGTCGAGGGAGGAGATTATCTTCCTTTACTCTGATGTTGTGAGACCCCACCTGGAGTACTGCATCCAGCTCTGGAGCTGCCAGCATAAGGGTGCAAACCTGTTTGAGAGGTTCAAGAGGAGGACAGTGAAGATCATCAGAGGGCTGGAGCACTTCTCCCAGGATAGGGTGAGTGGGCGAGGGCTGTTTAGCCTGGAAAAGAGGAGGCTCCAGGGAAACCTTACAGCACCTTCAGTAACTAAAGGGAGCTACAAGGGAGCTGGAGGGGCACCTTTTACAAAGTCCTGCAGTGATAGGGCAAGGGGGAATGGTTTTAAACTGAAAGAGGATTGATTTAAATTACTGTGAGGGTAATGAGGCACAGATTATACAGAGAGGCTGGAGATGCCCCATCCCTGGAAGTGTTCAAAGCCAGTCTGGACAGGGCTCTGAGCAACCTGCTTTGATGGCAGTGGCTCTGCCCATGTTAGAGAGGTTGAAACTGGATGATCTTTAAGGTCCCTTCCAACCTAAACTGTTTTATGGCAGTAACATATACACTGATGAATTGGCTTGTTACTTCATTTAAAACTGGCCTCACACACTTGGATATATAAGGACTACAATACTGGTATATTACAGGGTTTTATCAGAATAYTTGGTTTGATGTCACAATGCAGAGCTTTGCTGGAGACACCTGAAGTTACTCCAGATGTGCAGTACCACACAGAGATAAAAGATTAGGTCCCAATAGCTCTGCTGTTGTACTAAAGCACACAAAATCCAGCCCAGCTTCTCATCCACCACCTCGCTSTTCTGAAGATGGCTGGTTTGCTTCTCTTCATATATTAGTATTCTGTGGATTATATATCTTGAGATTTAAAGCAAATACCCCCTAGCCATTGAGTGTGCTGCATGGGAAAAGAAAGGAAAGATTTTAAGTATTCCTCAGAAAAACAGCAAATGCTGCCTGCTGAAGTACCAGAGCACTAATCCTCAACTCCACCACTGTCCCACACAGTGGCAAAGATGAACTGCAGCAGGAAGGTCTGATGRAGTTGAAGAAGTTCTTGCCCTCAAGTGTCACTCCTGTCAGAGACTGCACTCCCTGTGGCAGAGTCAGCAAGGAAAGCTGTGCCTCCAGCTAAGCTACACTGCTCACCACGCTGTATATTATCCTAAACCAGTGACAAGTGTTCACTGCACCTGACACACTCAGCCTTCAGGCTGAACAAGGTGAAGCATCCCTGCCAATTCTGAATGGGGACAAATGGCCTTCTGAGGGCAGAGGGTTTCAGGGGAGGCAGCTGGGTACAGCAATAAGGTGCCAGAGCCTGAAAATTAGGAGCCAGCAAATATATTTCTTCCTTCCTCTCTCACAGTGTAACACAAGAAAAAGTGTTTCAGGGACAAGAAATCAGGGTTTTCTTAAGAGTTGTTCAGCTATGGTACCAAAGTAAGGAGGACCCATGTTTCAGTCTCTTTTTGGGCTCACTCCCAAGTCTTGGCTCTGGATGAAGACAGGTCTACAGAGACAGGTGTCAGACCACGCATTTTGGGGCTGCCTTATCACATAGGGTATTGGTYAGAGAAATTCATTAGCAAAACAACAGAAATAGACTTCAAAATATTCCATTATACTCACAAATTATCTGACAGTTTTCCTGAATTGTCAGAAGAATACTCATTCATCTCATGTCATCATTTAGCTCTATTTCTCAGTACACCAGTCTCTCTCTAGCTTATCTTCCTTTCAGCTGATTTTCATCCTGCTGACTGTAGCAATTTCTAAATGCTGTGGTCAAATGGTCAGAGAAATATTCCAAGCCTCAAAACAGATTGCTGCACATCCCTCATGAGGRAAAAGTATGATCATCTACAGAGACAGTATTTCCCAAACAAAATGGGAACAAACAAAAACTGTATAAGTGTACTTTGTGCACACCTTAACACTATAGCCAATCCCTATTGCCTGCAACTTCAGGTACTAAGATTTGATAAAGTTTTGAGCAGACAAGGAAAAGCTACATTTTTCTAACTAACATCCGTTTCCAGAGGTACAGCTCACACATTTGACTTTGACACCATGTTTGCTTCCTTAGTACATCAGAACAGGAAGATCTTTTGCAGCTATGAATCACTCTACCTGTAATCTACTCTACTAGCCAAGTCACACTCACCTTTTTATTGTCTCTCTTAAGCTGTTTATGAATGCACTACAGCACCTATAATTCGATTTTCTGCATGGGGTAATTCTGAAGAATTTTCAAAAACCTCAGTTAGCTCMTAGGCTCACTGTTCCTAGTGAAAATTGCTTTTATTTTCTGAAAAAAAGCTTCACACTAACGCCCTGCACCCAGTTTTAGTGTAAAATATTACCTTTCTTCCTGGAGGTACAATCAATGTATGCAAGCATCGCAGTTGCTACTCCATTGCCCACTTTTGAAAAACATAAATTACTTTGTTGACAGCTTGTTTCTAGCACACATGGAGCAAAGAAATCTTCTATTTCTTTTACCAAGCTGTTATTTCACAACTTGTTTTAAGTTTGCTCTCCACAAGTGCTGTAGTTTCCATTCAGCAAGGCAAAAGTTAGAAAGTCTTGAGTGATTTTGTAAGATCAGGGTCATCCTGCATTACCTGCAGGTCTGCAATACCTAACTAAAGATGTAAGTCAGGCCTCCATTCAAGGTAAGATTTCAAAAGATAGGAAGTCAGTAATGACTACACTCAAGGAGAAAGAGACATATACTTTTATTAGACATAAAATTTATAAAGTGGTTTGCAGCACTTTTATATTTAAATAAAGTGGTTTGCAGCACTTTTCTCAGCATTCTACTGAAAAATCATCTACCAGAAAACCTGCCTGCAGACAGGAAAAAGGTTTCAGTTGATCTTTTTCATTGTCCTCTGTCCTTAAATTTTGCTGATTTTGTCACAAAAGGTACTTCCAGATTCATACTAAATAAGGTAGATAAACTTGCTCTGGAGAGGGCTGTCTGGTGGAGTAAAAGGCTACAATTTCAGGCACAGTCAGGGAAAGTTAACAGATTATATTTTTAACAAAGAGCTGTCAAAATTACCCACAATGAGATGGTCTTTGCTGCTCAGCCATCAAGGATTAGTAAATGGTTAAGGTTCCACTGGTAGACCAAGAGATGGCAACAGGCAGGCATCTCTTAGAGACCCCCCACTCATTACAAAGAAAAGGAACTGATTTTCAAGGTTCTGYCCCTCAGCTACAGAAAGTAAATACACATTGAAAGTGATACCTACACTGTGGGAAACACCTGCTCAATATCTTATCCAGGCAGCAATAAAACTTTAGATTTTCTTCTTTTTAAAGTAAACACACGGGAACTTCCCAACACAAAGTTCATCATGAGCCATGGGAGTGTTCATATTAAAACTTATTCTTAATGGTGCTCTTCTTAAGAACTGAATAGAGGCCAGCAGTCCCAGGCATACATTACACACACTAAAATTATTACCCCCTGGCTGATCTCAAATTGTTGCTACTGGAAAGAAATACACAAAAAGGTTATTTTTAACAGTCTCCTTTGGAACAATTCCTGATTACAGACTATTCAATCAGTTTTTTATGGACACTTGCTGACAAAACCTGGAYATAGGGGTGTTGAAGGTGTACCCAGTAAAAAGGCACTTTACTGTTTCAAAGTGGTATTAATCAGCGATAAAATGATCTTGGTCCTACAAGATGACTTGAATGCAAAAGTCTGTAAAGTTAGGGCACATTCCCAGAGAAAAAGCACTCACTTCAGAATGCAGCAATTTAACACAACCTTTTAAAGATCTCAAGCTCTCAGTACAGTGCACAGCAGGTGTGTGCCTAATACATTAATAGGACTATTAGTAGAAATGGAGAAATAATTTTGCATTAATAAGTACATTATTATTCTTACCTTCAGAAGGGCTATAAAAGAAATTGCTAGTTTGTGTTTGCGTACTAAAGCACACAAAGAATATATTACACATTTGTCAACTTTGCTAGCAGAGATATAACAAAACCCCCTGACTGGGAAAATAACCATGACAAATAAAAATGTGAGGTTCCTCAATGTTTGGGTGACTTACTAGGATGAAATGAATGATCAAATGAGAATTTAAAATCAGACTAAAGTTTTAAAAAGTATTCTTTAACACCTCTCATTAGCAAAACAAAGCTGTTCTTGTGAAAGATGAACATCAACATGGACTTAAAGATTACTTTCCATCTTAGGAGTCTGTGAATTTCCAGCATCTCCTAATTCTGGCTCATACAGATAATAGAAAAAAAGTATGCCTACATGCCAGCATTAGTTTATGCATGCCAGCATAAACTAATCAAGGTGAGTATGTGGATAATACCTATTGGCTCAGAGGCTTCCTTTGTGTGCTCAAAAAGCTAACAGTTCTCTGCCATAGTGCCCAACCAGGCAGGTGTTTTTGAGTGAAGGGACAGCAGCTCCCTTTTGAACCATTAGACACCTATCAVCAGCTGGAGACTGAACACGATGGACAATACCCAAAAGTGTTCCTCAGGGCCTTTGTTCGGAGCAGTACTAGCTCACTGTGTTCATGTATGAGCCAATTTCTCTGTCCAGTCTAGAGTGACAGTGGTGAACACTGTCTGCCCAAGCCAGATGAGAGGCTGGCCTGTCTTCATGCCGTGTCTCACTCTTAAGCTCCCAAACAGACAGAAAGACGGTTCTTAGCAAACCACCCCAAGAGATGTGCTGCTCCTTAATGCTCGGGTGCTACTGTGGGATCCACAGTCCTGCTAGGGCAACGCACTGTGATGACTCAAGGCGCTGCTCTAAGGGCCTCAACTTTTGTCTCACACCTTTTCCTCCTTGAGGATCGCTTCGCAACCATTTCCCTGGTCCCACAGCCGTTCCCAAGAGCCCCGCTCCCCCTCTCCTTCACAGAGCGTTCCCCTTTGCTGCCGGCAGTGTCCCTGCACGACCCGGGAAGGCGGCGGGGGCAGGGTGGAGCCCGAGCCCCGTCCCGCCTCAGCCCGAGCCCCGTCCCGCCTCAGCCCGTCCCAGCCCGTCCCGCCTCAGCCCGTCCCGCCTCAGCCCGAGCCCCGTCCCGCCTCAGCCCGCCTCAGCCCGAGCCCCGTCCCGCCTCAGCTCAGCCCGTCCCGCCTCAGCTCAGCCCGGCCCGCCTCAGCCCGAGCCCCGTCCCGCCTCAGCCCATCCGCCTCAGCTCCGCCCGTCCGCCTTCAGCCCGCCCCGCCTTGGCCCGCCTCAGCTCAGCCCAGCCCGCTCACCCGCGTCGTAGAAGGTGTCCAGTACCGCCGTCTCGCCGAAGTCCAGCTCCCCGAAGTTGACGGTGCTGAGCTGGGCGCCCTCGGCCTCGCAGGCCCGCAGCAGGCAGTGCCGCGCCCCGGCCTCGGGGCTGCGCGCCCCGGAGCCCGCCTTGGGCGGGTCGTTGAGCACGTACACGGCCCTCAGGCAGCGCGCCCGCGGGGCTGCCGCTCCCACCTCCGCCACCTCCGCCTCCGCCGGGGCCCCGGCCGCCAACTCGGGCTCCGCGCCGGGGAGCGCCGGCTCCGGGACCGCGCTGCCGCCCGCGGGGCTCTCCATAGCGGCGTCGAGGGATGAGGGAGCGGGGTGCAGGTGCTCAGGCGGGGCCGCGTCCCATCGCCAACAGGTGGGCAAACTCCGGCCGGGCCGGCTGCCTCCTTCTCTCCTCTCCTCTCGCCGGCTCTTCTGTTCGCGCTTCTCCCCGCGGGCACGGGCACGGGTCGAGGCAAGTTGAAAGCGGCTGGCGCCAAGCGGGGCTCAGCTCAGCTCGGCTCAGCTCAGCTCAGCTCGGCTCAGCTCAGCTCAGCTCAGCTCAGCACTGCCCTCCCCGAACAGACACCCCGGCAGCCCAGCAGAGCCCGGCTCCACCCCGCCGTGCCTTCCCGGGACAATGCGCCCGCTCCCGTGCGGACCCGGGCGGCACTGACACGGAGCAGCGCTGTCGGGCTGATCGCGTCTCGTTTATCCCTTGCCTTGCCCGCCCCTCGCCGGCCCCCGCTGCCCGTGCAGCCACGGCAGCTGCTGCCCTTTGCTCTTCCCACTGCCCCATCGCAGCTTCTCCCCTGCTCCTGTCTCTGTTGTTTACATGGTTTTCACCACAGATAGACTGTGTCAAAAGTTTGGGTAATAGTTCATCCTTAAGTTCCTTCTCTTTTTTTTTTTAATAACGTCCCACGATCATGACAAAATCAGCTCCTAGTCATTCTGTGGCAATTCCTGGTTTCTTTTKSAGAACARAATWAATTTTGATTTTCTAACACATTTTCCATATTAGCTACAGTAGTGATTGGGGTTTGGCTCTGGTACTGATCCAGGCACTGATGCGTGTAGAAAGAGAAAATGAAGGGCTGGCTSTGCCTGGTTAACTTGGTATCTCACCCTTGAGCCATAGCTTCAAAAGTACACCAGTACACTTACAGGGACCACAACTAACGAGCAATCAAGGGAACAGTGGAAAAGTGCAGTCCTGCAAATTTGTGTTTGTAGTAGCAAACCTATCTGGAAAGCTTTTTCATTTTATTTTTCACTCTCAGTGACAGATGAGGTTTTAAACAAACAGTGTTTTCAACTTTTGCTGCAGTGTGAAAACTATGTGACTACCAGAGATAATGATTTTACCCCATGCTGTAATCGTAGAAACAGAGAACTGTGAAGGTTGGAAAAGACCTCTAAAGTYGTTGAGTCCAACTGTTAACCCAGCAYCACCGTATTCACCACTAAACCATRTCCCCAAGTGCCACACCCATGCCTGAACACCTCGGSGATGGTGACTCAACCACTGCCTTGGGCAGTTTATTACAGTGCCTCACCATCCTTCCAATGAAGTAACACAACAAAACAATGAAAGGCTTACAGCGCAGTATTTTCCTCTCTAGATGTCTGTCAGCTCGGGATTAAAGTAAGTTTACTTATAGAATATGAGAAATGCATAGGCTTAAGTTTAATTGTAACTTGCTTACARCTTAGCACGAATGGGCCTGCACAAAACAGCGTAGGTGAGCTTGAAATGAGCTCCCATTTCCTCCATGGCTGGCTCAGCAGAGGAGGAAACMCAGACCAGATAGGCTCAGATGTGGGCTGAGACCTTGGCACCCAGTTACACAGGAGGGTCCCAGGGCTGCACCAAGGTGGAACATATGAGCAGTTAATCACCTCTTCATGTGGACATGGATAAAGAATCCAATGAGGTGTTGGAAGATCCCACGCCAGAAATTTCCATTGGATCAAGAGGAAGATGTAGGTGCATGAAGTTCTTGTGCACAGACTGTGAGGGTATAAAGGTCCAGGGATTTCTTTATTCRGAGTCACAAAGCTCAAGCTAAAATAAACCAAATCTGCCTCAAACCCAGGGTCTGATTTCCGTGACACCAGGGTTTGATAAAAAGAACTGCAGGAGCCAGTGTTTTTAGGAAACACTCCAACATGAGGATAGCACAGTGCTGTGCAGTATTCATGTTTGCTTGGTGGCTTGTAAGGATTTTAGACAGAATGTGGATAAATAATTTAACAGGCAAACTTATTTCTCATTTTGGAAAGCTTGGGGCAAATAAACCTTTGGATTTGATTCACAGATTAGGGGTGTGTATGTGTTTTTTTGACAGAAGCACTAGAATAGGAGATTTGGAAGAATGACATGGCCACCAGAGATCCTCCCCATTACTGGCAGCTTTCCTCTTTAGGTAAGAGTAAACCTGTTYATATAACACTCCAAGTATATTAGCCTTGATCCAGTAATGCACCAATTACCTGATAGAATAGAAAAATCAAAGTCTGCATTTAGAAAATAGTGTGCACATTGAGCTTTCCATCAATAAAAAGCACTAGCACGTAATTTATGATCCTCCCCARTACCAATCCTACTTTGTACTTTTCGAATTATAAGAAAGTTTGTTTGAACAGTTTGGTTATTAAAAACTGAAAAGTACAGTGCTGTCAAGGTTAAGGGACTGTTTGCCCAGTCTTTTCTCTTACTMAAGAACATTCTCAGGCTTTCAACAACCAACATGCAAAAAATCAGATCACAATTTAATCTGTTTACAACAATATATGCCTGGCATGGTGCTTTTTGTAATTATGAAAATTTGGTTTAGTGTCAATTTTCAACAAATAGGCTATGATTGCTTAGTGGGATGTCACTGAGGCATCATAATATATAAGTCTTTGGTACCTGCCAGAGTTTATAAATTTGAGTTTGTTGTAGATCTAAAACATGTCTTAAGGTTTAATTTTGCAGTTTTTATCATTTGTTACTGTTTTAAATTACTTGCTGAGAGGTGTGCTTCTTGGTCTTGAAACAGTGATAGTCTCTTAGTAGATACTTTATGTGATGATAATTAAGGATATTTTCYCATTTTCTTAATTTTATTTATTTGTCTTTCAGACAGTATCCTCACTATTCCTTGGACATTTTTCCTAACAAGCTATCATTGATTTTCAGTGGTTTCATCTGGTGCAAATTTTTCAGAGTTTCTATGCTTTCTCTGAAGTTAGGAACAAGGAGCATTTTTAAATGAAGAAGCTTCATTTTATAGACTGTGGCTGTGTCTTCAGAAACTGTGGTTCAGTGCTGGTATGTCTGACATTTCCACTGAGCARCAGTATCTTCAGGTTTGCAAGTCACCTGAGTGAGAATAAACAGGAGGTTCAGGCTTTGAGATATTTGAACATTTCTGTGCAAACAAAAAAAACATTAAATGTAGAAGAAAAAAAAGCAAGTGATGTAATACTCTTTCCTTTTTTTTTGGAAAAGTGGTCCAGGAATGAGGTTATAAAAAGAGCCATTCTGCCCCTAGAGTTGCCAATTTAAAAGTCCAGGCCAGAAGTGAATATTCAGCTTTTATATCACTTCTCAAGACTTTCTACCTTTCCACAGAACCCAGCCTAACAAAACCAAGCACAATTTGTGAAGTCAACATTTGTTCTTGTACAGAACTGTAAAAGTGATGGCACAATTTTCTCAGTCAGCACTTTGCACCTGTCAAATCCACTTAGTGCAGAATATTAATTAGCACTTCTGCAAAGAAAATAGATGTCCTTGAAACCACCTTTTTTTTTTTTTTTTTTTTTTTTTTTGTTAATCCCTGAGCAGGATAACTGGGCTAATGGGAAGTGAATTCTTTTTTTTTTTTTTTTTCCCAGGGCTAAAAATTTCTTTCAGATCAAACTGTAAAGGTATATACATTTCAAACTGTAAATTTATAGAAAGTAATTGTGAAATTGATTGCTTTACTGAACAGGAAGTTGTTTGGTTTTTTTTAAAGTATAGCTCCAGAMAAAAGATGTTTTTGTTTTCAAGGTCATTATGTAGAAAATTTACTAGCTTTTAAATAAAATTCTATGAGTTCTCCCTAAGAATAATTCTCCCTAATAACTGCTTGGTTTTGTTCAAAAGTCAGATTAAAAATACTAACTGTATAATGAAATCTAAGCAACAGGGATAATTCTTGAAGAAAAACTTCATGCAGATGACTTAATGCTATAAAAATTGCAGGTTTGCAGCAAAGCACAGCTCTTTGCAAGGAGGAAACTTGGATATCTCAGAGTCTGTGAAGTCAAAGCACCCTTGGGCAGCAGATGATCCTTGGAGCTGGGTTCAGAGTTCTCAGGGATTCCTCTTGTTTTTCTTTCAGTGGACAATGTGAGACCTCACAAGCTCATTTGGCCTGATAAAAAGTGAAGTGAAGGCAAAGAAAGTGACTGCTGGGCCTAAGAATATCATCCCTATAATCCCTAATATAATCCCTAATATAATCCCTAGCACAGCTTTCTGTTCAGAGCCACAGTTTGGCACAGAGAAGCACATTGCACACAACATCTCCTCACCACCCCTTGCCAAGGAAGGACAGAGTGACATCTGGAATGACAGACATGTCAGTAAGGTTAGTCAAAGGGGGATTGTTCCCTTTCTTTGTTCTCCTCCTGCCTTGGACAGTAATAATTTTATAGATATGCCTTTTATGCTCACATGCACACAGAGCAAAGTGTAATCAGTTCAAAATTGGCTTTGATTCCAAATTCCTAMTCTTTAATTTTTAGCACATCTGGCACTCAAGAATTCTTGCCTTTGGATTTTGAGTAGTTATATGTCAAGACTTTGGGAGCAGGGATGRCTAAGGAGTGCAAGGTAGCAGCAAAAAAATGATGCAGGCATTCTCAATAGCTTAGATAAAACCAGAATTTCACTTGGAGATGAATGACTGCATTTGAAATAATAAACCAAACCAATGGCTAAAAATTTCTTTCARTTCAGACTGTAAAGATATCTACATTTCAAACTGTMAATTTATATAAAGTTYGACTCCACAGGCAGATGTGCCACCTTTTCCCCTAATATATATACAGCTACAGCCTCCCTTTTCTTGCTACAGTAAATACTATAGCAAAGTAAAGAAATAAAAAAATACTCAACCTTTCTGGAATCTCAGTCAATGCAGAGCTCACACTTTCTGTATATTAGTATTGTTTACAGTATTTCTTTCTATCAGACAGCTAGATCATATCATTTCCACAGAGCAGGTGAATTTATAAAACCTGGTTAAAAACTTTATTCTTATTTAGGTACCTGTGGCTTTCTGGACTTTCTCATTCAGTTCATGAACTGAGGAKSAAATAGCCAGCTTAGAGCCTGAASTTAACTCAATTCTCTAAAATACAGYTTTGAATCAATTARTCAAACAGAAAACCACTTATCTCCAGTTTTCAACCATTTTAAATAGCTTCTGATTTATATTTCAGATGGTAGAAAACCAAACTAGGCCCCCATCTAGAATGACTTCCCTTAGACCCTGAAAYTTCTGAACCCCAGCTAAGATGACTAATGTTAGGGAAAACTTCAAGAAAACCTGGGGAAAAAGAAAACACTCAACTTAAGAGAATGGAGTCTTCATCTGCCTGTCTATAAAAATCTGAATATTAGTATTCAAGTASTAGATATTAATAAATAACAATATAAACCCTAGATTTCTCCACTCCTATGGCATCCTGACATGATGAATGGTTTCTCTTCTGCAGTCCCATCCAATTCAGCAGGTCCTGAGGGTGACAAATACACATTTCCTCAGGAACAAGAAGCAGCTGCTTACAAGAATTTGGTTTAAAATGTTTGCATGGGCAGAAGATTAAATATTCTTACCAGGCTTGATAAATTTTCCTGTTTTCAGCTTGATCAAAGTATCTTTGACTTCTTTATGTGTCACGTCTCAGTTTTTTCCATAACCTTTTAAGATAATATTGTCACTTTTAGCCATTCTCAAGTTGTTTCTCACTGARGAAATATAGTAAAGACTACCTGAATATTCATTTTTATTTCCATTGGGCAGACTTTTTCTGTCTACTAATTAGAAAGTCCAGCAAAATTGTGAGTGTGACAGGTAAGACAACATGGTTATGCACTCCCRTTGTAAAAACAATGGAGAAGACTGGAATATGTGGTTTTATTTTAAATATCTGTTGTCACAATGGTTTTGCCATTACCAGTTGGGACCATGAACAACAAAGGAGTCCTGGGGAAGCAAGAACTGCTTTAAAGTGACAAATTAAAAAAAAACCCCTTCATCTGTTGTGTCAATAGTCACTTTTGTAATAGATACTAATGGAAGTTTCAAATATTTAAGCAAATGTGGAAATTTAGTAAAACTTCAATAAGTATTCCTCAGTTGAACCTGCCTTTCTCCTTGTTAAGGCAGTCAAGAAATTGCAACATTATTAAATATGAGCTTAATATGTGAAGGAAGAAGTCTACCAACTTCCAAGATAGGATTTTTTTTTTTTTGTTTTTTAAAAAAGTATTATTAAGTAATTCACCTTCATGAAGTAGCAGTGTGAAAAGTTAGGGGAGAAGGAGGCAGTAATTTGTAGGAGCACAGCTAAGGCACCTGGTGAGACAGAAAGCAACACCAGCCTTTTTCAAAACTTCTGGCAACTATTTTCTCATCTTCCATGATGCTCATGCCCTGTAAGTGTGGAATTATTAGAATTGGGTCTGGCTCCAACATTTGGGCTTGGCTCGGTGGAGTTCTCAATACTTTTAATGATGGAATCCAAATATGTGTAACACTCACCAGTCTGCAGCTGGTCCTGAAGCTCCTCTGGTTACACAGTGAAATCCATGTGTGATGCCACTTTGCCTTCTCTGCTTTGTCAACTTGTATTACATTTTTCTTTGCTAGAGCAGTGTCACATGCTCAGACTATTCAAGTTGCTGCCAAATAAATAACACGTCGCTTCTGTACAGTTAGAAAATTTAATGGCCAGATACATTGTCACTGAAATGCAGTCCCTTTCCAGACATCTATCTGCCARTGTGATAGGAATCATTCCAGGAAAGTTTTATAATGCCATAAGCAAGACYTTCAGCCCATCACTGTGTCAAACCACATTTCTGTCAAAATGCCAAAKAGTTTCTTCCTGCACTTCATAGTGAAAAGCAAGTTAAATAATAACCTGCTTCCTGTTCTAATCCAACACACCTAGAAAGCACTGAGCATTCCTGACCCTTCCATAGCAACCAACAGATGCTTTGCTAATAACCTTTAATACAAACATTTATCTCCTTTTGATTTGGGAAATTCCAAATAACACCTATTTGAAGAAAAGATTTGAATTGGTGATAGCAGTAAGATTTCCAGTAGTAAAAGGTAATCCTTTTTGTTACCTGACAGCCCTGTTTTCTCCAGAGATTTAAATCCAATTGGAAAAKTGAATTATTTCAGTATTGCTCTGGAATGTTCTCTACTCTTCTCACAGCACCTTCAGTTAGGCAGAAATGTGGACTGCATCCTTAGGTGGGCAGTGTCTCTTCTCTGTGTCACAGGGGTACTGGGACAAATATTTCTAGAGCAGGGAGGTATCAGATTTGGGACTGGAGGAAATGCAGAGTCTGGGATTGCTGCTTTTTGTGATTAGGCAGGGAAAAGCTGAGGAAGCATGAGGTCTGAGTCAGGGCACACAGAAGGTGAGTTTAAATGTGGATAGGAGAACTCAGGCTTACCCCAGACTTGCACCCAGCTGGAGAGATTGCACTGGTGACATCTGGGAGCTCTGAATCAGCTTTATTGACTTTAATATATCTCAATTAGCCAAAGTCCAATATTGAGGCCTGTAGATATTGCAGTAATATCTGCAATATRTTGTAGATATATTCTTCCTTCTTGTGTTAAGAGCTCCCCAAGCACAGGCTACAGAGCTGTGTTTCTGAGGTGAGCAGGTTTCTGAGGTTTCTGAGGTTTCTGTGTTTCTTCAGGTCAGAGCATCAGTTTTCCATTCCCCTGAGATCAATGACACAGCTGCAATCATGGCACAGCCAACCTGCACCTCCCACAAGAAATACACCATTATATAAATACCATTCATGAGATAGCTTTTGCTGGGCTCTCCAAATTTACATCCTATCTCCCCCTACCTGGTATTTTTATTTGCTAAATAGCTGCATCTGTGCTTCCAGCAGTGATTTGGCTGAGCTCAGTAGATTTGACTCTTTGAATTCAGAGCAGCCAAATTATCTAGCAGCAGCAATTTCCATGCAGGTGCACCTTCTTTTCTACTTCTCCTGCATTAGCTGTTGTTCTCTTTCTGGTGCTTTGTGCTAGGAGAAAGAGCATGATGCACAGAGTGTGTGATTGTGCTTTCTCCTTTRCTTTGCAATGAAAACCATCCCCAGAACGGGGTAAACCCAGCTAATGGGTCATCCTGTAGCAGGGACAAGTGCCTTGTTTATTTTTCACCAGCTCTGAGATAARCCCAAGAAGAATTTTCACAAAATCCCAAACTCTTGTGTGACTGTTGCTGTTACTTGAGGAGGTGAAGAGCAGCCCCATGGGTCCCTCTGCAGAAGGATGTTTGCTGTTCAGTGCTGGGATGGACACAGGGAAGGGCTTGTTGCACTTGGGAAAATGAAAAAAATGCTAGGTCTTGGTTTAGTGAAGTAAAGGGGTTTTATCAGAGACAGTTTTGAGAACAGATATTTCTTTAATATGCTGATATTCAAAGGGTATTTGATATTTGAAGTCTGCTCATTCTTATCTAATTTGCTTTGGTGTTCTAATTTTCAAGTTTTCTTCTCCAAAAGAAACAGCCTATTACAAGTTTTAAGATCATCCTTTTAAATGCCAGTTTTGTTTCCCTGTGATTATCATTATCTGTATCCTCCAATTGCTTTTCCTACATGAAAAAATGATAATAGTGTTCAAAACCTACTTATTCAAGGGAGCTGAGAGAGACTGATAGACCCTACCTCTCTATTGTAATCTTTACAATGTGTCAGGACATTTTTGTGAATCTAGAAATTTGYCTAGAATTATAGTTAATTATCTTGCTAAAATATACTACTTGCTCCATTTTGTAGGGTAACAATCCAATAAAATTAATTTGCATGTTAGATTTTTCACCCTATATGCTAACACCTTTAAATAATATGATTTAATTTCTAATACTTTAAATAAAAATTCAGAGGACCCTGCCCTTGCCAAAGGCTTTGGGAATTGCTGTGCCCAGCAGCGCTGCCACCCCCAAATGGCTGAAAAGCCTCTTCAGGGCCAAGCTGTAAAGCAGCAGTTYCTGCTTTAAACAAAATTCCAGCCTGCCTTTCAAACCACAGTCCCCCTGGATGAAAGGTGTCATCTCTCTCACCAGCCCTCACACTTTGTTCATCAATGTGCCTCTGTCCAGATTCCAGC
>NW_026624409.1:74279-75871 GCF_030028575.1 Malurus melanocephalus
AGGATCATTTCTCTGATCATTCCTGCAGTTGGGATCATTGGATCATTTCTCTGATCATTCATTCCTGCAGGCAGGATCATTTCTCTGATCATTCCTGCAGTTAGGATCATTTCTCTGATCATTCCTGCAGTTGGGATCATTGGATCATTTCTCTGATCATTCCTGAAGTTAGGATCATTGGATCATTTCTCTGATCATTTCCCTGATCATTCCTCCAGGCAGGATCATTTCTCTGATCATTCCTGCAGTTAGGATCATTGGATCATTTCCCTGATCATTCCTGCAGTTGGGATCATTTCTCTGATCATTCCTGCAGTTGGGATCATTTCCCTGATCATTCCTGCAGCTGGGATCATTTCTCTGATCATTCCTGCAGTTAGGATCATTTCCCTGATCATTCCTGCAGGCAGGATCATTTCTCTGATCATTCCTGCAGGCAGGATCATTGGATCATTTCTCTGATCATTCCTGCAGTCAGGATCATTGGATCATTTCTCTGATCATTCCTGCAGGCAGGATCATTTCCCTGATCATTCCTGCAGTTAGGATCATTTCCCTGATCATTCCTGCAGGCAGGATCATTTCTCTGATCATTCCTGCAGGCAGGATCATTTCTCTGATCACTTCCCTGATCATTCCTGCAGGCAGGATCATTGGATCATTTCTCTGATCATTCCTGCAGGCAGAATAATTTCTCTGATCATTCCTGCAGACAGGATCATTGGATCATTTCTCTGATCATTCATTCCTGCAGTTAGGATCATTTCTCTGATCATTCCTGCAGGCAGGATCATTTCTCTGATCATTCATTCCTGCAGTTAACATCATTTCTCTGATCATTCCTGCAGTTAGGATCATTTCTCTGATCATTCCTGCACTTAGGATCATTGGATCATTTCTCTGATCATTCCTGCAGTTAGGATAATTTCCCTGATCATTCCTATAATTTCTCTGATCATTCCTGCAGTTAGGATCATTTCTCTGATCATTTCTCTGATCATTCCTGCAGTTAGGATCATTTCCCTGATCATTCCTGCAGTTAGGATCATTTCCCTGTTCCTGCAGACAGGATCATTTCTCTGATCATTCCTGCAGGCAGGATCATTGGATCATTTCCCTGTTCCTGCAGTGAGGTTCATTTCTCTGATAATTCCTGAAGTTAGGATCATTTCTCTGATCATTCCTGCAGTTAGGATCATTTCTCTGATCATTCCTGCAGTTAGGATCATTGGATCATTTCTCTGATCATTCCTGCAGTCAGGATCATTTCTCTGAATCATTCCTGCAGGCAGGATCACAGCACATCACCCCACCCAGCCATGCTCACTCCTGGCCTTGTGTCACATTTTTGGGTATTTTTGGGACCCCTGAACTGCAGCAGCTCCAACCTCAGCCCCTCCTGCTCCCAAAGCAGCCCCTGGAGTGTAAAACCCCCATGGACATTTCAAACACAAAGTAGCCCATAAAAATTACTGCACAGAGTTGTGTTCAGTCCTTTGACCTGTTAGCAGAACAAAAATTCATCCGACCCTTTTGCTCGTTCACAAATGACTTGTAAGAAAACCAGAGAAGATGAAATTTAAGTAACAGAA
>NW_026624410.1:0-1672 GCF_030028575.1 Malurus melanocephalus
GTGATGATCCCCGCCTTCACCCCCGGTCACCAGCCRCTGCCGGTCAGCCCCGAGTCGCAGCTGGCACTGCCCATCCAGCCCATCCCCTGCAAACCAGGTGAGCGGGGTCCCCCTGCGGGGTGGCCCTGTCCCCCATCCCTGTGTCCCCGTTGTCCCCAACCGCCATCCCTGTGTCCCCGCAGTGGATTACCCGGTGCAGCTCCTGCACAGCCCCCCTCCTCCCACGCTGAAGAGACCCGCGGGCCCGGGCCACCTCCCGATGCAGGTACAGCCCCCCAAAAACCCCCAAACCCCGGCCTGGGGGACCCGGGGATGGCTCCTCACCCTGGGCTGTCCCTCTGTCCACCCCAGGAGACCTCACAGCCGCTGAACCTGACGGCCAAACCCAAAGGTTCCGAGCTCCCCAGTGCCTCCAGTTCGCCCAGTTTGAAGATGGGCGGCTGCCAGTCGCTCACACCGAGCCATGGGGCCACCAGGGAGCTGCAGGCCAGCCCGTCCAACCTCCCTCTGGGTGCGTCCCCAAGGCTTTTTTGGGGACAAGTGATGTCCCTGCTCCTCCCAGGGGTGACCTGGGCCGGGCCAGCCCTTGGGGTGGTCAGCTGTGATGGTCAGTGGGGTGGGCACTGCAGTGGTCAGTGGGGTGGGTGAGTCAGTGGGGTGACCATTGGCGGGGTCAGTGGGGTGCTGTGGGAGGTCAGCAGGGTGGGCACTATGGTGGTCAGTGGGGTGACCGCTGGCACTGACCGCTGGCACTGAGGGGTGCCCGTGTCCCTCCAGGGTTCCTGGGAGAGGGCGAYGCCATCACCAAAGCCATCCACGACGCGCGGCAGCTGCTGCACGGCCACGGCGCCGCCATCGAGGGGTCACTGAGCAGCCCCTACCGCAAGGTGAGGGTCACTCTGTGGGGTCACCGTCCCCTCTGCCACCCCAGCGCCACCGGCCAGAGCTGGGTGTCCATTCCCCRGCTCCTGACCCCGCTGTCCCGCAGGAACACGTCGGGATTGATTCCTCCCCGGTGAAGGAGCGGATGGAGGAGACCCCCGGCCACCGGCTGGACGAGGCTCTGCTGAGCTGCGAGATGGATGGTGAGGATGGCCGGAGGGTCACACTGACCCCTGGGGTGCTCCGTCCCCACGCTCCGGCCCTCACCCCGCTGTCCCCACAGGATCCCGGCACTTCCCCGAGTCCAGGAACAACAACCACATCAAGCGGCCCATGAACGCCTTCATGGTGTGGGCCAAGGATGAGCGCAGGAAGATCCTGCAGGCRTTCCCGGACATGCACAACTCCAGCATCAGCAAAATCCTGGGTGAGAGACCAGGGTGGGACTGCTCTGCATCTCCTGGAGGGATGGGAATGAGATCCCAGGGCAGGATCCTCCCTGAACCCCCACAGAGGGATGGGAATGAGATCCCAGGACAGGATCCTCCCTGAACCCCCACAGAGGGATGGGAATGAGATCCCGGGACAGGATCCTCCCTGAATCCCCACAGAGGGATGGGAATGAGTTCCTGGGACAGGATCCCTCTAAATTCCCACAGAGGGATGGGAATGAGATCCTGGAGCAGGATCCCTCTAAATTCCCACAGAGGGATGGGAATGAGATCCTGGGACAGGATCCCCTCTGAATCCCCACAGAGGGATGGGAATGAGATCTTGGGGCAGAATCCTC
>NW_026624410.1:3483-5376 GCF_030028575.1 Malurus melanocephalus
GGGGTGGGTTGCATCTGGTGTTGATGGGGTTGGTGCTCATGTGATGTTTATGGGGTTGGTGCCCACCTGATATCAATGGGGAGGGTGACCACGTGGTGCCCATAGGGGAGTCCTCACCTTGTACCAATGGGGTTGGTGCCCACCTGATGTTTATGGGGTGGCTGCATATGGGGTGATTGATGGGGCAAGTGATGGGGCAAGTGTCCACCTGATGTTTATGGGGTGGGTGACTATGTCTTGTCCATGGGGTTGGTGCCCACCTGGCTCCCATGGGGTGGGTGCCCCGTGCCCCCCAGGGAATGTCCCCCCGGGTGGCCGAGAGAAGCACCCCGTCCCCTCGTCACCCCTCTGAGTGGCCACACCCCGTGTCCCGCAGGCCGCAGGGCAGCCAGGTGSCCCCCAGCTCCTCGGACGTGCTGTACCCGCGGCCGGTGGGCGTCCAGCTGCCCCCGCCCCTGCTGGAGCATTACCTGCCCCGCAGCGTGGACCCCACCATGCCCGTCATCGTCAACACCCGCAGCCTCAAGGATGGGGACGCCGGTGACGACGGGCACTCGGTGGCCGAGGGGGACGTGTACCGCTACAGCGAGGACGAGGACTCGGAGGGCGAGGACAAGAGTGACGGCGAGCTGGTGGTGCTGACGGACTGAGGGGGACACGGCGGGTGGCGGAGGGGGTGACAGGGCCGGCTGCCACCCCCGAGAGGTCACAATGTGTCCCGGTGGGACGGGGCTCGGCCGCGGGAGAGCTGCCCACCCACAGAGGGGCCCCACGAGGGTGGGCGCCCGGAATTTTGGGAGGTGCCAGGTGATGAGGATGCTGCTCTGGTGGCACGTGGAGGTGAGGCCACCCAGCCTGGAGATTTGGGTGACGCGGCTGCTGTGCTGTCACCCCTGGAGGGGACCGGAGGGTGTTGGGGTGGCAGGAGAACCCCTGGAGCATCTCCCAGCCCTGCAGCACCTGCGGGACCCAGAGAGCTTCAGCTGGCTTGGCATGGGGACGGGCTGGGGACACGGAGTAGGGACATTGGTGGGGACATGGAGTGGGGACATTGGTGGGGACATGGAGTGGGGACATGGAGTGGGGACATTGGTGGGGACATTGGTGGGGACATGGAGTGGGGACACAGAGTGGGGACATTGCTGGGGGCATGGAGAGGGGACATTGGTGGGGGTACAGTGAAGACACAGGATGGGGACACAGGACGGGGACATGGGATGGGGACACGGGATGGCGACATAGGATGGGGACAAAGAGTGAAGACATGGAATGGAGACACGGACTGATGACATGGATTGGGACACGGATTGGGGACACCAGTGGGGGCCACAGGACGGGGACACGGACCGAGGACATGTATTAGGGACATGGAATGGGGACACGGACATGGAATGGGGACACAGGAGGGGAACACAGTGAAGATACAGACTGGGGACACAGGACGGGGACACAGTCTGGGGACACAGATTGGGGACACAGTGAAGACGCGGATTGGGGACACAGGGCGGGGACACGCTCGCGCGTCCCTTATCCCGGTGTGACCTCYCGCTCGGTGTTTGGAGCTGCCAGCGCATTCCCACGGAGCCAATTTTAGCTCRGGCCCGGCCCCAGCTCCGGCCAAGGGCTCCTCGGGGCCCTTTGTGCTCCCGGCAGCTCTGCCCCACTTTGGGAATAAAGCRGGGGCTGTTCCTGCCCTGCCGGGGGGGGACGGGCCCGAATGTCCCCAGCACCTGTCCCCAAGGCTGAGTCTCCACCTGGGCCCTGCAGGATGAGGGGGAGGGGAAATAATGGACATTAGGGGGGAAAATGAGTTATTAGGGGAAAATGACCTTGTTCTGCTCAGAGCTGGTTGGGCTGGGAGGAGTTGGGGTGCAGCTGTGCTTGAGAGGTGTC
>NW_026624410.1:6591-9268 GCF_030028575.1 Malurus melanocephalus
GGCCAGTCCCTGTCCCCCTGTCCCCAGCCCGGGTTGGGGACCCGAATCTCAGCACCTTCAGCACCCCAGCACTGGGGACACCGCCGTGGGGACACTGCCATGGGGACACTGCCATGGGGACACCGGGGGGACATCCTTTACCCACGGGGACATCCCACCTCCTCCCCAGCCCAGCCCAGCCAGCCCCTCCCTCCTCTCCTGCCCTTTGTCAGTGCTTTATTTATTCCCAACTCCCCGCGCCGGGGCTGGGGTCCCTGGGGAAGGGGAGGGGTCCCTGGGGAGGGGTCGCAGCTCCAGGGTGGAACGGGACGAGCTGGGCTGCGCTGCAGAGGGACTGGAAGCAGATACGCCCCCTCCCCACCCCCGGCTGCAGCTCTTCCCGTCTCTCTTCCATTTATTTTTCTTTATTTTTTTTCCTCCTGTTTTGTTCTTTTTTTTTTTTTTTTTTTTTGTTTTTAAAGATTGTAAATATAGATAGAGCTTTATTTTGTTAATAAGACCACGAGTAACTTAACCTGTATATTTCACATCCCTGTTTACAATCCACCCCGCGACCCCCTGCCATCCCTTGGCACAATAAAAGTGACTTTTTTGGAGCGGAGAGCTGGGCCTGGGCTCTCCCAGATTGGGGGCGAGGCTCGGGAGGGGACATCTCCCGATCCAGAAGGGACAGGAGCACCCCCAGACCCCGCCGAGGGGGTCTCTAACAGAGCCCTCCCCCCTCCACCAGACCCGCCACCCCCCGAATTCCAGCTACCAGCAGCTTTTATTTCGCACCGAAACAACCACGGCCGCTCCAGCAGTCCTGGTTGGGGCTGGGGGCTGTCCCCGTGCCCCGAGGGGAGGGACGGTCACCCTTGTCCCCAAGAGGCTCTGATTGCACCCCCGGGAGCTGCGATGAGCCAGGCGGGGCTCGGTGGGGCGGGAGAGGAGCAGCTCCGTGCCACCTCCTCGCGGGGACAGGAGAGGGGGACAGGGATGGGGACAGGCGAGGGGCACAGGGATGGGGGACAGGCAGGACCCACCCCCCTGACCCCCCTGACCCTCCTGGCCCTGGGGGAGAGGGCAGAGGCGGAGCTGGGTGGAAGGGGGAGGCCACCGAGGTCAGGGGGACAATGGAGACAGGAAGGGACAGCCGTGGGGACAGGGCAAAGGGGACAGGCACCCAGCGCCCACCAGCAGCGCCCCAAACCCTCGCGGCTCAGGCTGGCCCTGTCCCTTCCCCCGCGGCTCCCACCCCTCATGGAAAAGGGTCCCCATGCTGTGCTTGGGGACAGCGGGGACCGGGGAAAGCGCTGCTCTGAGGGTGGGACTGTGGTGTCACCCGGCAGGACAGCGGGGACAGAGGGCACAGCCAAGGGGGGTGGCCAAAGTGACCGGGCAGCTCTTGGGGCTCCTGAGCAGAGTGACCCCGTGTCCCTCCTCCTCGGGGACAGCGCAGAGGGGACAGGGCGGGCAGCGGGGCCGAGTGGCGCTCGGCTTTAAGGCGATGGTGAGGCTCCCTGGCGTGGGCCGAGCCCCTGGTCCTGTCCAGCATCTCATGGTCCGGTCTCRGCCGTGTCCAGGGTGTCCTTGCAGCAGCAGCAGCGGCCTGGGCAGGGCTCCTGTCCTCCCCCACGCCACCGGGGCGAGGGGGACGCGAGGACACGGCCGGGCCCGGCTGGAGGAGCTCGGGGCAGCGCCTATTTGGGGATCTGCAGGGCTGTGACCACCGGCTTCATCTTGAAATACTGTTTAAACCTTAACTTTGCATATCTGCCAAGAGAGGAGAGTGATGGCGCTGAGCTTGGCCTTGGGGACCACAGACTGACCGCTGCCATTGTCCTGTTCCGGACATTTCACACTGACCCATGCCGGGCGGACTCGGGAGAGAAATAGGAAATAGGGAGAYCCCATTTCCCATTATGGGGCTGGGAACGTAACTCACCTTAAGAAATTAAAGTCTATGGTCGAGTATTTATCCTGGATCAGCCCCCAGCACGCCCACAGGAAATGGGACGCCTGCAAGGGGCAGAGTGAGGGTCAGCGAATGCGCTCGGACCATCCCTGCCCACGGGACCGAGGCGGTCAGTGGCCGTGTCCTGCAATTCCCAGGGCTGTGACAAGGACAGCACATGGTGTCCCAACCCTCCTGGCAGCTCCAGCCAGGAAAACGAGGAGATTTCACCCGAAATTTCCAGAAAATTGGCAGTTTCCAAAGAGGATTTGCTCACGCCGGGCCRTGCTGACCCCTGGGCAGGGATGACCAAGGCCACGGCCGTCACTGTCCCCAGCGCTCCCCATGACCTCAGTGTCCCTGAGGCGCTGCCAGGCCCTGTGGCACAGCCTGTCCCAGCTGTCCCCGAGCCCCCCAGGCTGTCACCTGCCCCGCCACCCTCGCCAGCTCAGCCAGAAGCCCAAAAGTGACAAAAACTCATCCCGTGGGTGGCGTTTTCACCCCCGGAGCGAGTCGGGCTCCTTCCATCTCTGCTGCTCACCAGGGAAAATTTGTTCACTTGCACGTAGAGGGTTTCCAGCTCCTCGGGGGACACCTGGCTGTCCCCKGGGCACCCCTGGGTCAGCTCCTTGTAGGCCTGCAGGTAGGAGTGCAGCCACCGCAGCTGCGTCTCCTTGCTGGGGTAGAGGGCGTAATCCACCTCCTTGACACCTGAGGGGACACGGGGACACACATGGGACA
>NW_026624410.1:10728-11623 GCF_030028575.1 Malurus melanocephalus
CTGGGGACACCTTTTTGACCCCAAACCCTCACCCGCAAACTCATTGAAGTGGTTCCCGATGTCGAAGGCCTGGTAGTTGTACCCCGTGTACTCGTAATCGATGAAGCGAACRCGCTCTGCAGAGGCAAAAAACGGCGGCCGTGAGCGACGGGACAGAGGTGACACCACCCGGGGGTGACCGAGGGGACACGGGCGGACCCGCAGAGCCCCGTCCCGGGCTCACGGACCTCGCGTCCTGTCGTAGATGATGTTTTTGCACAGGAGGTCGTTGTGGCACAGCACCACGGGGGAGCCGAGCGGCGGCAGCGTCTCCTTCATCCACAGCAGCTCCTGCTCCAGCGCCTGCGGGCTGGGCACGTCCGGGGACAGGCTGGGAGRGGGGACAAAGGGACAGGGGACGGGGTGGGATGGCTGCTGATGGCGGGGAGCCTCCCTGGGAGCTCGGGGTGGCGTTTACCCGGGTTTTCCTGGGGTCTCAGGGTGGCGTTTTCCCTGTTCAAGCGCTTTCCTGGGGTCTGGGGGTGGCATTTCCCCTGTTTCCCTCGGTCTCGGGGTGGCGTTTCCCGGTTCCAGCCCTTCCGTGGTATCTCGGGGAGCGTTTCCCCGGTTCCAGTTCTTCCCTGGGGTCACGGGGTGGCGTTTTTCCCGTTCCAGCCCTTCCTTGGGGTTTGGGGGTAGCGTCTCCCAGCTTCCAGCGCTTCCCTGGGGGCTCAGAGTGACATTTCCCCAGCTCCAGACTCCCTGGGGTCTCGGGAGGCGTTTYCCCCACTTCCCTGGGGTCTYGGGGTKGTGTTTTCCCGATTYAGTGCTTCCCTGGGATCTTGGGGGRCATTTCCCCTGTCCCAGCCCTTCCCTGGAGTTTGGGGGTAGCGTCTCCCGGTTTCCAGCGCTTCCC
>NW_026624410.1:12710-14436 GCF_030028575.1 Malurus melanocephalus
GGCTGGTTGGAAATGGGAACGGGGTGTTTTAAATCTAGGCTGGGTTTTTAGAATTCATTGTCAGCTCAGCGGGGTTTGAGCTCTGCTTTATTCCAGGCTTAAATTCCCCGGAGAAAGAGGAGGAGGAGGAGGAGGAGGAGGAGGATTGTGACAGCAGTGGGAGGCTGTGGCTCCGGCTGGATGCTGCACAGACACATCCCAGAGCTGCCTCCGCTCCAAAAACGCCCAAATCCACCCCAAACTGGGATGAGGAAGGAGCTGGAGCTGCCTCCATCCCCGCAGCTCCCGGGGTTCAGGATCCAGCAGCGGATCCAGCCCCAAAAACACCCCCAGACCCCGCAGAGGCTTTACCTGGGAACCAGGGCTCTTCCCCTGCTGGGTGGGCAGGGGGTGCCCGAGGCAGAGCCCGGCTTTTTGGGATCCCTCTGCCTTTACCTGGSGTTGGATACCTTTGGGCTGAGCTCCGTCTTCACCAGGGTGAGGTATTTGTGCAGCTTCTGCCACAGCATGGGCCGGGGGAGGCTCCCGTTGGCGTGGATGGCGTGGACTCGGGCCATCTCCCGGGCCACCAGCCTGGCRTGGAGCACAGGGAAAGGGTCAGAGGCGATCCCAAATCCTCAAACTCCCCCCCAAAACACCTTTAGGATATCTTGAAGGGTGATTCCTGGAAAATTCTGTTTAAAATCACAGGATTAGCACAGCTGGACTCCTGTTCCATGTCAGGGATTGGCCTCTGAAGCATTTCAGTGTTCACCTTTCCAGGGCAAATTCAGCCCAAAGCTGAATTCCCAGGAAATCCCTATTCCAGGAATATCTTCCCAGGATTTTTTCCAGGAAATCAATCTTCCCCAGGAAATCTCTATTCCAGCTTTAGAAATTTGATAATTTTGATATTCCTGCCTGAAATTTGGCCCATTTACACCCCCAACACCACCACGGGCTGGGCACAGCAGTGACTCCAAACYGTGGCAGCGAGGGGACAGCYGGACACAYGGRAAAAAACMCTGGAAAATCCCCAAAWCCCCCATATTGTGGTAGATGAGATAATTTAAAAAAAATGCTGGAGGGCTACACAGCCCTGAGATAGCTAAAACTTAGAGGTGGAAAAACTTTGATACCTTTTTTGTGGGAATTTGATTTTTTTTTAAAATGAATATGTAATTTTTGATACTTTGCTTGGCTTTGACGCGACTCTTTACCCCCCATCCCACCTGAAAATGCRGGGGTCCCTCACGTGGTCGGGTCCCAGCGCGATTCCCGGCAGGAATTGGTAGCAGAGCCCGTTCTGGAAGGCGCAGTAGAGGTCGGGGGCGCAGCCGTGGGCGCGCAAAACCTGGAAATTCCTCAGCTCCGTCTCCCTGTCCACCAGCAGCTCCGTYTTGCGGCCGTAGACCCTGACCAGCACCGCATCCGCCATCCCCTCGTCCGTGTAGCAAGCCACCAGCTTGTTGGTGATGCCATCAGTGAAGAGCTGGGTGGGGACAGAGGTGGCACAGGTGACACCCGGACATGGCTGGGAAACCTCATGAAAACAGCCAGAATGGGGAAAAGGAGCGGGGTGGCACAGCTGGGAATGTCCCCTGGGGGGAGGTGACATGAGTGTGAGAGGCTTTGAGGCTCAGGGCTCTGCAGGCAGCCGTGGGATGGTGATTTGGGTGAAAATCCTGTGATTTTTCACCGGTTTTCACCTCGGGGATAGCTCAGGAGCAGCTCAGGCCAGATGTGC
>NW_026624410.1:15607-19487 GCF_030028575.1 Malurus melanocephalus
CTCCCCATGGGAATGATTCCTTTATCCCTATGGGATTCTGGGGACATCAGGCCGGTTTGGGGTGTTGTAACTCCCGGGAAATCCCTGTCCCATTGCCCCCAAGCTGGGCATTCTGGGGTGCTGTGACTCCCCATAGGAACGATTCCTTTATCCCACTGGGATTTTGGGGACACCAGGGGCACTGAAGGGGATTTGGGTGCAACCACCCCACAGGAAACCCCTGTCACATTGTCCCCTATGCCAGTTCCATGTTGAGCACTCCAGGGCGCTGTGGTCCCCCATGAAAATGATTCCTTCATCCCTGCGGGATTTGGGGCATTTGGGGGCACTGAGTGGGGTTTGGGTTCAACCACCCTGCAGGAAATCCCTGTCCCATTGCCTCCCATCTGGGCATTCTGGGATGCTGCAGATGCTCGTGGGAATGATTCGTTTATCCCACTGGGATTTTGGGGACACCAGGGGGGTTTGGGGTGCTGTCACCCCGCAGGAAATCCCTGTCCCATTGCCCCCAAACTGGGCACTCCGGGTCCCCATGGGAATGATTCCTTCATCCTACTGGGATTTTGGGGACACCAGGGGCACTGAAGGGGATTTGGGTGCAATCACCTTGCAGAAAACCCCTGTCCCATTTCCCCCCGTGCCAGCTCCAAGCTGGGCACTCCGGGGTGCAGCAGCTCCCCATGGGAACAATTCCTTCATCCATCCCTGTGGGATTTGGGGCATCTTGGGGGCATTGAGTGGTGTTTGGGTTCAATCTCCCCGCGGGAAATCCCTGTCCCATTTCCTTCAAACTGGACACTCCTGGGTGCAGCAGCTCCCCATGGGAATGTTTTGTTTATCCCATTGGGATTTTGGGGACACCAGGGGGGTTTGGGGTGCTGTCACCCCGCAGGAAATCCCTGTCCCATTGCCCCCAAACTGGGCACTCGGGTGCTGCGGTTTCCCACGGGAACGATTCCTTTATCCCACTGGAATTTTAGGGACACCAGGGGCACTGAAGGGGATTTGGGTGCAATCACCTTGCAGAAAACCCCTGTCCCATTKCCCCCCGTGCCAGCTCCAAGCTGGGCACTCTGGGGTTCAGCAGCTCCCCATGGGAACAATTCCTTCATCCGTGTGGGATTTGGGGCATCTTGGGGGCATTGAGTGGTGTTTGGGCTCAATCACCCCACAGGAACCTCCTGTCCCATTGTCCCCCGTGCCAGCTCCAAGCTGGGCACTCTGGGGTTCAGCAGCTCCCCATGGGAACAATTCCTTCATCCCTGTGGGATTTGGGACATCTCGGGAGCATTGAGTGGGGTTTGGGCTCAATCACCCCACAGGAACCTCCTGTCCCCTTGTCCCCCGTCCATCTCCACGCTGGGCACTCCCCAGGGGAAAGATTCCCTCATCCCAGCGGGATCGGGGAGCAGGAGCAGGTGCGGGATGAGGGTTCCTGCTCCGGCAGCCGCGGAGCTCGGGGGTGGGACGGGTAATTTGAGTCATCCCACACAGCAGCCCACGCTCCCCTATAGGGTGCCTATATATAGGGCTCGCCGTGCAGCCTCCCCAGGGAGACTCAGGAATGAGACCCTCTCAGTTGGGTGGGGTTGGCACCCCCGTTCCGCAGCTGGAGACGGATTTTGGGGGAGCAGGGAGAGGTGGCCACCCCRAACTGGGGGCTCGGCTGCGGCTGAACCTTCTCAAGCTGCTTTTCCCCCATAAAATCTGTGTTCCTACAATGGGGCCACGCTCAGTTCTCTCCTTCCTGTGTCCTGCCAGGCCCCAGAGGCTGGAAATTTGGGCAGAAAAGGTGTCATGGCACATCTGTGCAGGTGTCACCCGTGCAGGTGTCACAGCCTATCGTACAGGTGTCACCCATGTGGGTGTCACAGCCCACCCGTGCACATGTCCCTTGTGCAGGTGTCACCCGTGCAGGTGAGCGGCCCCACGCCCAGTGAAATCCTCGTGTGCAGTTTTGTTTTGCTGCCCCGCAGCCCGGCCAGCCCTTTCCAGCGGGTTTAACGGGATTACCGAGCCTTATCCCTCCCTGAATTCCAGGCCACCAACTCTGGAGACGCGCACGTGGTTCCTCGGCCACCCTCGCTGGGTTTGGGGGTGGCAGCTCCTGAGGAATCGATTCCCTGTGGGTCCAGGCCGCTGTCACCCTGCTGTCACCCCAAATCCTTCCCTTCTGCAGCTGGGTGACAGCAGGGACACAGGGGAAGGAGCGTGACTCGGTGAATTTTGCAGAGATTAAACACAAAGCGAGACCCAAGACCTGTGCAAAAGCGCTGGGGTGAAGCAGCAAAATCAAAACAGCCAGCGCTGCACCTGGGGGAAACCTTCAGCATTCCCAAAATTTTGCCATGCTGGCACCCCCAGCCMRGAGAATCCTTCAGCATTCCCAAAATTCTGCCATGCTGGCACCCCCAGCCCGGGGCTGGATACCAGCAAGGGCAACTTGTTGCCAAATTCTAAAATCATCCAACCCCGCCGGAGTCCTGGTAGAGTTTCATCTCGGCATCGCTGTCGCACTTATCTCTGGCTGAGGGATGGATGGATGGACGGACRGACGGACGGACGAGTCTGTGCTTCCCTGAGAGCGTGGGTGGCTGCCTCAGACATTCCCCGGGGATGAGGAGCGGGAGCCCAGGGAAGCGGGCACAGCCTGGAGCCCTCTGCTAGAGGAGGGCAGGACAGGGCAGCCCGAGCGCCCAGATGGTTCTTCCCGCGTTCCTGAGCTCCGGGAGATTTCCCCGTGCGGCCGGCACAGCCTGGTACAGCCCCTGGCAGCGGCCGGGCTGGGAGCGGGGCAGCGCTCCAGGGCACCGCAAAGGGAATGGGATCGCTAATGGGAACGGCGGAGGCTCCTGCCCCGCTCCATCCCCTCCCGAACGGCTCCTTCCAGAGGAGTGAAAGCAGCCCAGGGAAACGCCACGGGAGRGTTTTCCCTCAACTCCTGAGTGTTTTGGGGTTTTTTTTTTTCTCCTTTTTTAAATTTTTTTTTTAATTGAAAACACACGCACGCACACCCGAGCTGCTGTCGAGCGCTGACCCCCGCGATGCCTGCGGAGCCCGGATACCGCAGAGCCGGGGTCCCACGGCAACCACCGAGCTCCGCGAGCAGAGCGACACATTTCCTGCCCCTGCAAACTCCAACTCCCAGCTTCCTGCCCGTTGCCATCTGCCCTTTCAGACGGCTTTTCCTGCAGCTCCTTGTATTTAATTACACTTGGCTATTAATACATTTTTAATGACGCTCCGGGAAGCGTGTGCCTTCGGAGGGGACACCCGCTCACGTGCGGGTCTGGAAGGGCAMCCAGTGCCAGCCCCTCCAGGGTGCCAGGGGACCGCTGAGGGCACAGGAGCCACCGGCCCGTGTCACTCCGGACGTGGCCGGAGGTGGCGAGCGGGAAAGGGGTTCCCATGCCAGGCCAGCTGTCCCGGCTGTCCCTGTCCCGTGCCAGGAGCCCGGAGCCGGTGTCCAACTCCCACCTGAGCTGGGGCTCTGCCCACGCAGCCCGGGGGAAGCGGGAGCCGGCAAAAATCCCAAACAAGAGCGGCTCCCAGGAGAGGACACTCCTGTGGGCACCCCCGCGCCTCGGCAGCGACTCTAGGGACACTTTTGCACTCACAGTGACCGCTCGGTGACCACACGGGGGGGTCCCTAAACCTCGCGGCGGGGGGGGGGTGTGATGGGGGTGTCACAGCTGATGGACCCCCGGTTACGTTCTGAGACCCAGGGGTGGGGGGGACACAGGGGGCAGGTCCTGCAGCTCCCCAGGGCAGCTCCAGAGTCACCCTTATGTGGATCTTGCTGACCCCTCTCAGTGAACCCCCATCAGCCCCAGAGCCTCCCACGGTGAACCCCATAAATCTTCCTGATGAGCCTACAATC
>NW_026624410.1:23843-26290 GCF_030028575.1 Malurus melanocephalus
GCTGTCCAAACTCTCCATGAATTCTTAGCCCCGTGACTGCTTCCCCCTGTCCCAGTGTCCACCCGCCCTCGGGGATGAAAAGCCTTTCCCGATACCCAAATTCCGGCAGAAAGGATCCCTGTCTGTGTCTGCTCACCCCAAATCCCTCCCAAACCTCCCGAGGAAGCAGGGACACCTAGCTCCGGCTCTCACCCAACAAGAAGTTTTCTGGAAACTTCGGAATAATTCTGGGGAGGATTTTGGCTGTTTTAGGGGCTCCAGGGGGTGCAGGATGCCGAAGGAGCGCTGCACTCACCCTCAGGACGTAGGCCGGGCCGCTGAGKGCGTAAACCTTCCCTCCCAGGTGGAAGGAGATGTTGGGCAGCTGAGGCACCTGCTCACAGTCCACCACGTACTGCGGGCCGAGAGGACAGCGCTGGCACGGGGCACGGCCGGCCGGAGGGGACACGGAGAGGGGCTGGCGGTCACTCACCTCCCCTTCGGCCACCTCGGCCGCCCCGATGGCTTTCATGAGCACGGACACGGGCCCGGCGGGGCCGGTGATGTAGGAGGCCCCSGTGTCCACGGCCACCGAGCAGCCTTCCTTGCAGAACAGGACCTCGGCCCCCACGGACACCCTGGAGCGGGAAGGGTGGCCCTGGTGACACTGCCGGGAGTGTCACATCCGTCCCCAGGATGCCTGTGCTGCTCCCGGCTTTTCCCGTGTGGGATCTAAGCTCCATCACGCGTGGGATTTATTTTTTTTTTATTTTTTTTTAATTTTTTTTTTTGTTTTAATTAAACAATTTTTTAATTTTTTTTTTTGTTTTAATTAAACAAAGCCGAATTGTTTCAGCGCCTCCCGCTCCTCCCGCAGGACGAACGGGGGTTAAACTCATCCAACGGCAGCTCCCGAGTGGAATATCAGCCCACGGTGCCACCCCCTCTGCATTCCCAGCTGCTCCCGGCTCSTTGCTGAGCCGGGAAAAGCTGGAGGAGCTCACCCCGCTCCTCTGCAGACGGGGAAAAGCATCCGGCAGCAATTCCCAGGGAAAACATCCTCCTTGGAGCGCCTTCCCTGAAATCCCAGCCTCGRGGAGCTGCGGGGCGCAGCCTTGGACCTGGCAGTGCTGGGCTGGTTGAATTCAATCACCCCAGAGGTTTTTCCCACCGCACCCATCCCATAATAATTCGCCATTCCATGCACCCCCCGGCCCTCCGGAGGTTCTCGCTGCCCTCACCCCTTCATGCTGATCTGCCAGAAGCCGCTCCTGCTGACGTTCAGGTAGTGGAAGTCTCCGGTGTAATAGGCTGGGTCGCTGCCTCCCAGGATGATCTCCCCGCCGGCTTTCAGAGGAGCGTTCCTGGCGCGCCCAACACAGCGGAAGTGATTCCCCTTTTCCATCCCCAAAAAAAAACCCGGCCCGGGAGGGGACAGAGGGGACAGCCGCGGGGCTCTGCTGAGCCTGCCGGGAGCTGGAGCAGCGTTAGGGGACAAGGGGGTGTCACATTCAGGGGTCACAGGAGGGTGAGGTGGCTCCTGAGGGCTCTGCGGGAAGCTGGAGCAGAGGGAGGATTCCCCTTTTTCCCCCCGCAAAAAAAAAACCCGGTTCGGAGGGAGCAGCCACAGCCACAACCGCGGGGCTCTGAGCACCCTGTTGGAAGCTGGAGCAGAGGGAATATTCCCCTTTTCCCCCAAAAAAATCCCGGCCCGGGAGGGGACAGCCACAACTGCGGGGCTCTGAGGATCCTGTGGGAAGCTGGAGCAGAGGGAGGATTCCCCTTTTTCCCCAAAAAAAACCGGTCCGGGAGGGGACAGCCATAACCACAACCGCGGGGCTCTGCCGACCCTGTGAGAAGCTGAAGCAGCGTTAGGGGACAAGGGGGTGTCACATGCAGGGGTCACAGGAGGGTGAGGTGGCTCCTGAGGGGAGCAGGAATGCGGGCAGGACATCCTGGGGCTGGCAGAGGGATCGGGGGACACCAGGGGACACCGGGAGCTGGCAGAGGGATCAGGGGACACCAGGGGACACCGGGAGCTGGCAGAGGGATGGGGGGACACTAGAGGACACCGGGAGCTGGCAGAGGGATCGGGGGACACCAGGGGACACCGGGAGCTGGCAGAGGGATGGGGGGACACTAGAGGACACCGGGAGCTGCCAGAGGGATCGGGGGACACCAGGGGACACCGGGAGCAGGCAGTGGGTGGCGTCGGGAGCGCTCGTGCTTTGGGGCTCCTTACTTGGAAGCGCTGCAAGGAGAGAGGGGCTCCGTGAGGCTCCGGGCACAGCGGTGTCCCCAGGGAGCCCGGGGGACACGGGTGACACCCGGGTGCCATGAGGTGACACCCAGAATTCCTGCTCATCCCCTTCTCCCGCGGGTTTGGGGGATTSTGGGAGGAGCGCAAGGTTTGGGGCAAGACACGCAAGATTTGGCTGCCAGTGCAGGATTTTTTAAATTAATTTTTT
>NW_026624410.1:27690-31904 GCF_030028575.1 Malurus melanocephalus
CCCTCCCACGCCATCCCCATCTCTCCCCCACCCCAACCCCGTCCCCGCCGCGGTTGTGACACCCCACAACCCCCTCCCCGTGGTGACCCCGTCCCCCCGCCGCACCCACCGGCTGTAGTAGACGGAGAACACGTCCTCCCTGAGGATCTGCTGCGCCAGGATGCGGTCGAAGACGGGYGTGATGCCGTCGATGGCCTGGCTGGGGTAGCCCATGCCCAGCACGCCGTCGAAGCGGGCGAAGATGAAGGGGAAGGCGGGCAGCGCCGTGGCCTCGGCGAACACYTGGATGATGGGGATGTCCGACACCTGCGGGACGGCGTGAGGGCCTTATAGGGCGCCAAAAAGGTTGAACCCCCCCCCAAAAAAATAAACCCTCAGTGTCTCCTGGCTGAGCCAGCGGCTCCAGGGGTGGATTTTTGGTGGGTTTTGGGTGCCCACCATGACGATGTCCTGGCTCAGGACGCCTTTGACGCTGCCGGTGCCGTAGCGGATGGCGAAGCCGGTGCCGTTGGCGATGTAGGTGCGCGACTTGGAGGAGTCGTAGCGGCTGTGGGACACTGGGAACGGGGGACAGGGACATCCCAGAGGGGCACAGAGCAGCTCTGTCCCCTCCAAAAATCCCCTGCGGGGTAATGAACCCACCCCACYTCAGCGCTGGGGGTCTGGATACCAACAGAGACCCCACCCATGGAAAAAAAATTTGTCGAATAAAGACCCCCCAGCCCTCTCTGAGAGGTTCTGGGGTTTTTTTTGGGGTCACCCCATCCCCGGCCGTGCCCCCCCCGACTCACCACAGGCGCTGTAGAGCGGGGAGCACTTGTAGGACGGCACCCACAGGTTGGCCGAGCCCGTGTCRAACACCACCTTGAAGGTCTGCGCGGGGGTCCCGATGCTGATCTCGCCGAAATATTGRGTCTGGGGGCGACGGGGAACATCCCTGGGGCACAACTCGGGCAGGGCAGGGCTCCCACCGAGCTGGGGTGACACTTGGGGTGACAAASCCCCGCCAGGCAGGGTGACACTCACGTCCAGGTAGTTGGTGAGGAGGGTGGGAGCCGTCCCGTTGCGGGGACCGTCCCCTGCTCCGCGCCGGCCCCGCAGCAGCTCCGGGAACACCTCCCGCACCTTCACGCCCATCTCCTGCAGCGTCTGGCGGATGGACGGCATCCTCCGCAGCGCGATCCTGGGAGGCAGGACGGGGCTGGGAAGGTGCCGGGCGATGTCCCCCAGTCCCCCGGAACCTTCCGGCGGTGTCCCCTGCCTCGGGAGCTCCGGCCGGGCGGCTCTAGATGGCAGCAGCTCCCCGCCGCTCCCCCGGCGGGTCCCGCTCGCACCGCGCCCGCTCGGGGGGATGCGCTCAGCGCACCCYGGGGTGGGTGGGGGCGGCAGGAAGGACCCAGCACCCCCGAAATCCGCCCCAAATTAGCTTCAGCTGGGTCGTTTGGGATTCGGGGCGCTCCCGAGCGATTTAGGGTTATTTAGGTGGGGTAAGACCCCCGGCTCKTCAAGTTCCACCATGACCGTGCGGTGCTCGAGRRAGAGGAGTGAGGAAGAGCAGAGYAGAGGAGGAGGAGAAGGAGGAGGAKGAAGGGGRTTCCCAGCGTGGCTGAAGYAGGAGAGACCCTCACCCCCTGAGAGCCCCCGGAAAAAGAAAAAAAATGGGGGTGACAGCACCGTGAGGGCCCCACGAGCGCCGGCTACCTCTGCAAAGCCTGGGCTGGCCAGGGGACAAAAGTGACACCCCAGGTGACGGCCAGGAGCAGCAGGCACCGCCGCAGCCTCCCGCTGGCTCCCGCCGGCATCGCGTCCTGCGGGGCGGGCACCTCCCGAGCCGGCGGCTCCGTCCCGTCCCGTCCCATCCCATCCCGCCGGGACGATGCTTTTATAGCCCCAGATCCCTGCGGGATCCTCCTCCCCCGGCGGGGGSAGGGCTGGGAATCCCGCGGGTGTCACCGGGCAGGTGGTCGTGGCTGTCCCCGAGGGGGGTGACAGCGCCAGGAGCCCCCGCAGTGCCCGGGGGGAGCGGGGCGAGGGGAGCTGTGGGTGTTTGGGATGTGGGAATCCGCGTTCCTTGGGGTTCATCGTTCCCAAATGACCCCGCACCCCATAACGGTGTGGGGGACACAAATCCCTGCCGGTGTCACCCCGGTACTGGTGGCACTGGTKGCAYTGTCCAGGTGACAGCCCGGCCAGGGAGGTGTCCCCAAGCTCCACCTGTGGAGGAACAATGGGATTTCCACAGGGAATGGGAACAGCGCCGGACACTCGGCCGTGGAGACCCCAAATGACGACCCCAGCCCCCTCTGCCATTTTTGGGGGATGCTCCGGGGACCCCCCCCCAAGCCCAGCTGTGTTCAAGCCCCGAGCAGAGAACAGCCAGACTCCGTACGGGATCAGATCTTGGGGTTTGGGAAGGGAAATGTTCCTCAAAACCTTCAGGAGGTCCCAGCTGCACCCCTGATCCCCCCAAAATCGCCGTGTCCCCCCCCCGACCCTGCCCTGCCCAGGGTGCTGGACCAACCCCGCGGCTCCCAGGGACTCCTGACCTCACCAATCTCAGCGGGAAATGACCCTAAAGGCAATAAAAATATTCTTGGCCCGACATTTGCCCCCAATTCCCGGCCCCACAATCTCCCTCCCGTTAACGGGATTTGTTCAGGGCACCCCACAAACAACTTTCCCTTAAAATCAGAGGTCGAACGCCCCTTTCCCTGCGGGATTTCGGCTGCCAGGGCAACGCTGACCCCGGGCGGGCCCCAAAGCTCAGCCCCACGGGGATCTGTCCCCATTCCTGACGTCTTTTCCCACGCAGGACCCTGTCCCTGCGTCACTCCGGGGAGCCTCGTGGCCCGGCGCAGGTTGCGGGGAGGGGAAGGGGTCAGGAGCTGCAGCGGCGTGAGAGGGTCTGGAGAGGAGCCAGCGGCCATAAATCCCTTGCCCGGGCATCCCACGGGCTCGGCCCGCTTTGCCAAGCTCCGCTCTCCACAGGAAAAGCGGCGATTTCAAAGGAAATCAGCGGGGGAATGGGGGCTGGGGATGTGGGGCTGTGGGGATTGGGCGTTTCTGGCCCTTTTTGATCCGGGGAAGCCCCATCTGTGGGNCACCATGGGACACCTTCCCTATGCCAGGAAAAAACCCCAAAAGGCATTTCCCGGTCCCGAAGTGGGGATGAGCGGGAAATGCTGTGGAAAAGGCTTTTAAAAACCCAGAAAAGCGGTTTTGTGTGGGGTTAGAGGGACAGGGGCACAGGAGGGATGGGACAGGGACATCAGTCAGTTCTGGGTCATTCCCAGCCCCAAATCCACAGGGAAAATCCTCAACTCTTCCCATTCAGCCTCAAAATATCCTTTAAACKGAATTTTTAACAGGGTTCCAGGGCACCGGGAAAGGCAGGAATCCCTCAGTGGATTCACACGCTGCAGTTTTCTCCAAAATCCTGGGGTTTTATCCAATTACAGATCCCATAAAAATTTACAGATTTGGGATTTACACAGWATCTGGGATTTACAGATCCCATAAATAGCAGGGAAACGCTCTSCAGGCATTTCCCTCCAATCTTTCCCAGGGAGCCGAGGGATTGGGGGAATGGGAGGAAAACTCTTCCCAGAGAGGAACAATAGTCTTCCCGATGGATATTAATTAATTTYCTGATGGAAATTAATTCCTTGAAATAAAATCCGAATTTTTTAGCACTTTCCTCCCCAAACGGAATCATCGGGAAGTTTSGCTGAACGGCTTTGATTTCTTGAGGGTCTCAAAAGGTTTTTTGGGGTGAAACAACAAAAAAAAAAAATGAGGTGAATTTTTTTTTTGCGCTTTTCTAATCCGGGGGTTTGCTGCCGGTAAAAAACACACGAGGCTCGTGAGGATCTTTAATCCGGGTGAGCGAAAAGCTCCGGCGTGAAAAACAACTTTTGGGAAGGGTTTAGGATGGCACCGGCGCCGGGGGAATTGAGGGATTGACGTCAGGGCAAACCCCGAGCTTGTGCTGGAAASCAAAATCCTGCCAGGGAGAGGATTTACGGGGCTGGGGGGAAAACTTTCCCTGTGAAAAGTTCCGGAGAGGAGATCGTAGCTGTTCCCTGAGGGTTTGCCAGCCGGGAAAAGCTGGGTTTGCCCCGGGGAAGGGTCTGGGGGGATTGGGGCAACCTGGGGGAGGGGGAAGTGGTCCATGGAGCGGGGGATGGGGTGGGTTTTAGGATCACTGCGAACCC
>NW_026624410.1:33214-34782 GCF_030028575.1 Malurus melanocephalus
GGGAGGGGTCAGAGGGGAAAGGGGATGGGGTCGGGGAGGGCTGGGTTGGGGTGGGGACAATTCCCTGGATCACCCTGGGATCGGCTCCAGCTGTTCCCGTCCCTGCTCAGGACAAGGCTGGMGATGATTTTCCCGTTAATTTTCCCTTAGGGGTTCATGATTTATCCCGCACCCTCGGGGATTTTTGGGGCACAGCCTCCTCCGGGTGTTCCCGAGCTCTGGAGACAAACCCAGAGGGGATTTTTGGGATGGGGAGGCGCCGATTCGGGACCCCCGGTGCTCAGGGAACCCTCCCCTCTGCTCTCCCGCCTCCCGCAGGGATCGGAGTGGGCCTGGTGGGCTTCGGCCTCTTCTTCCTCCTCTTCGGGATCCTCCTGTACTTCGACTCCGTGCTCCTGGCTTTCGGGAACGTGAGTAGGGCCGGGTCTGGGCACCCCACAGCCTCACCCCACAGCTGCCCTGACTCTCCCCTTCCTTCCTCCTCCTCCTCCAGCTCCTCTTCATCTCCGGTTTGGTCTTCATCATCGGCTTCCGCAGGACCTTCACCTTCTTCTTCCAGCGGCCCAAGCTGAAGGGCACCAGTTTTTTTTTCGGGGGGCTGCTGGTGGTGCTGATGCGGTGGCCGATCCTGGGGATGCTGCTGGAGGCCTACGGCTTCGTGTCCCTGTTCAGGTGCGGGGTCGGGATCCTCGGGGTGGGGACCGGGGATGTTCCCGGGGCTCAGTGGGGTTTTCTGTGTCCCCGAAGAGTCCGGGGGATGTTCCCAGAGCTCAGTGGGACTTTTTCTGTCCCCGAGAATCCCGGAGGATGTTCCCGGAGCTCAGTGGGGTTTTTGTGTCCCCGAGGAACCTGGGGATGATCTCGGGGCTCAGTGGGGTTTTTTTTGTGCACCCGAGGAGCCCGGGGAATGTTCCCAGAGCTCAGTGGGACTTTTTCTGTCCCCGAGGGGCTCAAGGGATGTTCCCGGAGCTCAGAGGGGTCTTTTGTGTCCCCGAGGAGCCCGGAGGATGTTCCCGGAGCTCAGTGGGGTTTTTGTGTCCCCGAGCACCCCGGAGGTTGTTCCTGGAGCTCAGCGGGGTTTTTCTGTCCTCAAGGAGCCCCGGGGGATACTCCCGGAGCTCAGCGGGATTTTTTTGTGTCCCCTAGAAGCTCGGAGGATGTTCCCGGGGCTCAGTGGGATTTTCTGTGTCCCCGAAGAGCCCGGGGGATGTTCCCAGAGCTCAGTGGGACTTTTTCTGACCCCGAGGGGCTCAAGGGATGTTCCCGGAGCTCAGAGGGGTCTTTTGTGCCCCCGAGAAGCCCGGAGGATGTTTCCGGAGCTCAGTGGGGTTTTTGTGCCCCCGGGCAGCCCGGGGGTTGTTCCTGGAGCTCAGCGGGGTTTTTCTGTCCTCAAGGAGCCCAGGGGATGCTTCTGGAGCTCAGCGGGATTTTCTGTGTCCCCGAAGAGCCCGGGGGATGTTCCCGGAGCTCAGCGGGGTTTTTTGTGTCCCCACAGGAGCTTCTTCCCGGTGGCTTTCGGGTTTTTGGGGTCGCTGGTAAACATCCCGCTGCTGAGCCAGGTGAGAAGG
>NW_026624410.1:35324-37285 GCF_030028575.1 Malurus melanocephalus
TAATCAGAGCAGAGCTGCTCCCTGCGCAGGGAGCCCTCGTCAGCCTGCGGGAGTTAATTAACGAGTTGGAGATGAGAGATGAGAGAGATGAGAGAGATGAGAGAAATGAGAGAAATGAGCCTGCTCCTGCTGCAGCCCGACCTGAGCACGTGGCACTGGGCCTGCTGTCACCTGGTCACTCCTGTTGTCACCAGGCTGGGCCTGTTGTGACCTGGCTGTGTCTGCTGTCACCTGGCCATTCCTGCTGTCATTGGTCTGTGTCTGCTGTCACCTGGCCATTCCTGTTGTCACCTGGCTGTGTCTGTTGTCACCTGGCCGTGTCTGTTGTCACCTGGCCATTCCTGCTGTCACCTGGTCATTCCTGCTGTCACCTGGTCATTTCTGCTGTCACTGATCTGTGTCTCTTGTCACCTGGCCATTCCTGCTGTCACCTGGCAGGGCCTGCTGTCACCTGGCCATTCCTGCTGTCATTGGTCTGTGTCTGTTGTCACCTGGCCATTCCTGTTGTCACCTGGCCATTCCTGCTGTCATTGGTCTGTGTCTGTTGTCACCTGGCCATTCCTGCTGTCACCTGGCCATTCCTGTTGTCATTGGTCTGTGTCTGTTGTCACCTGGTCATTCCTGTTGTCACCAGGCTGGGCCTGTTGTCACCTGGAGCAGCAGGAAACGTGCCCAGGTGCTGGGAGGTGCCATCTGTGGAAACCACAGAGGGGGGTTGGCACCGAGGGATCCCGGAATCACAGAAAGGTTTGGGTTGAGATACCCAGATGAATTTGAGGAATCACAGAATCAAGGGAAAAAAATGGGGTTGGGAACATCTGGATGGTGTTGAGGGATCAGGGAATCATGGAAAAAATTAGGTTGGGATACCCGGATGATACTGAGGGATCACAGAATCACGGAAAGGTTTGGGTTGGGATATCCGGATGAATTTGAGGGATGACAGAATCACAGGAAGTTTTGGGTTGGGACACCAGCGGGATGAGCTCCCTGGGATGGGATGGATCCCGAAAATTGGGAAAAACAGGGACAACACGGCTGCCTTGGGGTGGCCAAGTGGCACCRAGGGGACAGTGAAGGTCCCTGCAGTGTCCTCAGGAATCCCAGCTCACACAGATTCTCACAGATSCCACGGATCCCATGGATTCTCATCGATCCCATGGATTCAAGGCCACTCCATGAGAAAGGAGCATTTTGGGAATGTCCCAGCTCCCAGGATCTGCTGGTCAGTGTGGGAACATTGGCTCTCCCAGACCCTACACAGGGTCCCTGTGTCACCTTGGGGTGGCCAAGTGGCACCAAGGGGACAGGGGAGGTCCCAGCAATCCCAGCTCACACAGATTCCCAAGGATTCCTAAAATACCATGGATTCCCACAGATCCCATCGATTCCCACAGATCCCAGGCTGCTCCATGGGAAAGGAGACTTTTGGGAATGTCCCAAATCCCGGGATTTCCTGGTGGCTGCGGGAACATCGGCTCCTCCAGCCCCCAACACGGGTCCCCGTGTCACCCGTGTCACCCCAGAGCCACCCACACCCAGCCATTCCCAAAATTTATCCCCACAAACTGCCCAGGGATGGGAATTTTATCCCAAAACAACCTTGTTCCCCCCCAAAAAAGAACCCGGGGAGAAGGAGGAGGAGCTGCCTCTGGACCCCCTTCACTTTCCACTTCTCCGATCCAACAATAAAATCCAAACGGGGGAAAAAAACCCCAAAAATCAGGAAAACGTYGTTGTTTCATAGATATTTTTATTTCTCTACCACTAGGAAAATATCCCAGAAAACCAAACCCCTCCCRTCCCACCCTCCCCAAAAATGCATAAATAGATTTATTTCCTCCCGATGCAAATCCTTCCCGGGTTAACAAGTCACTGGTTTTATGAAGTGTTATGAAAAATAATAACCAAAATAAAATTAATCGATTAAGGTTTGGTTTCTTTTTTCCTATAAGGTTTTT
>NW_026624410.1:38034-40654 GCF_030028575.1 Malurus melanocephalus
GGATCCTACGAGTATTGCTAAAATGGGGAGGGGATTGGGGTGCGAGGGGGGGATTTTGGGATCGGGCGGGGAAAGGTGGATGGGATTTGGGATTTGGGATCTGGGATTTGGGATCCAGCTCCTCGCTCCATCGTTCCTCGCATCCTTGCGGGGACTCTGCTCTTCCCCCGCCCTCCAGGACGGGTGAGAAAAGGGGAAATTTGCTACAGGAACCGCGAACCGCTGGACGGGGCTGAGAGCCGCGGGAAGGGCTCGGGGGTGACGCGGGGCCGGAGTTTGGGAGGGTGACAGCAGGACGGGGACAGCCGAGGTGACCCCGCTGTCCCCAAACCCCCCCTCAGTTCCAAAGGGGGGTCCCTGCCCACCCCAAAGCTCCGTTACCCCAATTCCCCGCTCTGCTCCCACCCATCCCCGCCCGGAGAGCCCTCGGAGCGCCCTGGGCACCTCCGTGTCCCCTCAGCGCCACCTCCAGCCATCCATCCTGTCCCCTCCCTCCTCCAGCCGAGCCACCGGCGGTGGCACGGGCGGGCTCCAAAAGCGCGGCCGGGGCTCAGCGGAGGGRACCGGACCCGCGGAGGAGCCGAGGAGGAGCCGAGGAGGAGCGTCCAGGTCCGGTGAGAGGCGGGAGCCACCGCGTCCCCACCGGTCCCCACCCCGAGAGTCYCTTCACAGACCTTTGGGGACACGCCAGGAGTCCTGTGCCCCCCGCCGGGACAGTCACAACTGTCCCCGCTGTCACAGCTGTCCCCGCTGGACACGGCGGGGCTGTCCCCGTGTCCGCTGACACCCCCGGGGGCTCTTTGGGGACAATCCCCGCGCGTCTCCCGGGACGGGGCAGAGCCGCCGCTCCCGTCGGTGCCGCATCCCCCGGGCGGTCGGAGCGGGGGAAGGGGGTCCGGGAGAACCGAGGACGGTGGCGAGAGCTTCATTGTCGCGTCGGGAGGGGACTAAAACGTGGCCCCGTGGAATTTGACGGCGCCGGCAGCAGCCAGGGCTTGAGCTGGGGAGGGGAACAGGACGGAGCGGCTGAGCGGGGTGGGGTCCGCCCCGCGCCCACCCCCCCGTGGAAAACGCGGCGGGGATTTGGCTCCAGGGGACCCCCTCCCCRATTTTCACCCGGAGCCCTCCCCGTTTCCCACCCACCGGGGGAAGGAAGGGGACGCTCGGTCCATGGAGGAGCCGGGGCTGACGTGGCTCGGGGGATGCGAGCGAAGGGGAGCGAAGGAATGACGTCAGAGAGAAGAGGTGCTTACGTCAGAGGCTCACACCCGCATTAAGTGGCTGCTGTCGGCGCCCCGGGAAGGCTCGGCCGAGAGAGGGGTGGTCGGCGGAGTCGGGGAGGCTGGGGAGGTGGGAGGGCTGGGGGTGGCGCACTGAGCTGGAAACGAGACAGGGAGAGGGGATGAGGGACACGGGGAGGGGACAGCGGGGCCGGGAGGGGACACGGAGCGGCGAGGAGAGGCCAAGGGAAGCGGGGGATCGAGCAGGAGAGGGGCGAGAGCGATAGCTGGGAGGGAGCGAGCCACATCTGGGGAGGAGCGAGCCACAGATGGGCGGGATAAACAGCCACATCTGGATGGGACTGAGCCACATCTGGGCRGGATAAACATCCGTGGCTGGACAGGGGAAGGTCACAGCTGGGCAGGACACACAGCCACATCTGGACAGGGCACATAGCCACATCTGGATGGGACCGAGCCACATCTGGACAGGACAAACTGCCACAGATGGCAGGGCAGAAAGTCACAGCTGGGCAGGAGAAGGAGCTGCAGCTGGACAGGGCGAGCAGCCAAATCCGGGCAGAGCAGAGCAGAGAGCCAGAGCTGGGCACAGCACGCACACGTGAGCTCCCGGCAGGGCTCCTCATGGACAAGGCATGGGTGACACCGCGGGCACCCAGGGACAGGATGTCACCATGCTCACCTGGGTGACGGGTGCCACCACAATCCCCCTCGGCATGAAGCGCCACCATGCACGGCCACAATGTGCCACCCCATGCCACCGTAAGTCCCCTGGGGTATGGGGTGACACCACAACCCCCAGGAACCGGGTGCCACCACAACCCCCAGGAACGGGGTGCCACCACAATCCCCTGGACATGGGGTGCCACCACGCTTGCAAAGCAAAGCCGTGCCACCTCATGCCATCTCATGCCACCTCATGCCACCCACCCATGCCACTCCCACCCTCACAAACATTCCCAGTGTCCGSCTGCTCCATGCCAGGAACTCGGGGAAGGCAGTCCCGGGCATGGCAGGCAGGGCACAGGAGGTGGCATCACCCGTCCCACTGCCCCAAAACTGACCCCTCTCCCGTGCCCACTGACCCCTCACCCTGCGGCCAAATCTGCCCCCCGTGTGCCCATCTCTCCCGCCCTCCTGGCACCTCATTCTCCCGGGGATCTGCGGGCTCTGACCCTCCGAGCCCCCCGCTCCTCACCCGAGAGCATCCGGCCGCGCCGCGAGGCCTCGGCAGCCAGGGCGCACGAGATCTCGATCCTCTTCTCCTGCTCCTGCAGCTGCATCTCGGGGTCCTGGGGGGTGTCCACCTCCCCCTCGCCCAGGGGGATGACATTCTGCAGGCTGGCAACGGCACCCGGGGTCAGCACCCCCGCCAGGAC
>NW_026624410.1:41918-44860 GCF_030028575.1 Malurus melanocephalus
TCGGGCTGGGGGCCCGGCAGCTGCTGGGGGCTGGGGAGCTGCAGGCTGCGCCGCTTCTCCTTCATGGAGCCGCTCTGGTGCCGCTTCATGCGGTCCAGCTGCTCCTCCACGCTCATCTTCACCTTGGTCTCGGCGGCGAACACGGCGCTCTTGGGTCGCTCCTGGGGACCAGCAGGACCGCGGTCACYCGCTGGTGGCCCCCCTGTGCCGTGGGGCKCTGGGGTGCCACTCTTGGGGTGTCACCCTCAGGATGCCACTCCCGGGATGGCGGGGACGCGCCRAAATCACYCTGCGGGTCTCCAGGAGGTGGAGGRTGACACACAGAGCCACACGGCCGCACTGTCCCCAGGCTGCACAGAGCAGCCCCACCTTTGGCACCCTCAGACCCCCACCCGAGCACCCCCAGAGCCCACCAAGCCCTACCCGGGAGCYGAGCCCGTTGGCCAGGCCGTTCCTCCGCTGCACCGCCTCTTCCTCCGCCGGAGATTTGGTCCTGGGAGGGACGATTCCCACTGCGGAGGACACCAAGCCGCCGGGTGACCCCTCGGGGACACAGCGCAGGGTCCCAGTGCCACCCGCCGGCTGTCCCCAGGGTCGTACCCTTGTTGAGTTTGTCCCCGTCCTGCTCCGGCCGGYTCTGCGGGAGCCCCTCGGCMGCGGGGCCGGGGGGGCTGGGCCGGGGGGGCTCCTTCTTGCTCTGCTCGAAGCCTGGCTTGGGCTGTGGGGGGAAAAATGGCCCGGGTGGGTGGCAGTCCTGCGGACAGGGGACATCCAGTGTGCCTGGGGACACCTGCGGCTCTTGGGGTGAGAGATCATGGACACAGGGACAGGGGACGCCCGCGGTTCTTGGGGACATCCGCGGCTCTTGGGGTGACAAAGGGATCATGGACACATGGACAGGGGACACCTGCAGCTCTTAGGGACATCCGCGGCTCTTGGGGTGACAAAGGGATCATGGACACATGGACAGGGGACACCTGCGGCTCTTGGGGTGACAAAGGGACCGTAGACACACGGACAGGGGACACCCGCAGCTCTTGGGGTGACAGACTGTGGACACACGGACAGGGGACACGTGCAGCTCTTGGGGTGACAAAGGGACCGTAGACACACGGACAGGGGACACCTGCAGCTCTTGAGGTGACAAAGGGACCGTGGACACACGGACAGTGGACATCCAATGTGCCTGGGGACACCCGCGGCTCTTGGGGTGACAAACGGACCGTGGATACACGGAGAGCACCCCGAAATTGTGGGGAGAGGGGCTGAGGGTGCTCTGCTCTTGTCCCTACTGTGTCCCATCCTGTCAGGGCTGGGGACCCGCCGCTGTCCCCACAGGATGGGACAAATCTTCCAGCGAGGTGACAATCCCTGCAGAGCCACCAGGAGCTCGGGGACAGGGACATCCCGCCTCTGAGCGGGGCTCCAGCAGCCCCCCGTGCCCACGGGAGAAGATGGGGTCACACAGGGGTGTGAGAGCGAGCAGAGGGACATTTTTGGGATCTTTCCCCTCTTGGATCCCACGGGAACAGCCCAGGAACTGCTCTGGTGACAGAGGGGTGTGACAACGGGCACAGCAGCYGTGTCCCTGTCCTGACAACGCTGGGTCCACCCTGTGCCACCCGCGGCAGCTGAAATGCCACCTGCACTGTCACCGTGCCCCTTCCCAGCTCGGCACAGTCCCAGCTGCGAGGACACTCCTGTCACCCGTGTCACTTTTCCCGGCCGAGGCGTCACCGGGAATTCCCAAATCCCGATCCGCGCCTGCCAGCGCCACACGGGCRGCGGCGACACGAAAGGACAGCGACAGAGGCGAGGGCAGAGCGAAGCAGAGAGGGCAGTGCCGGGGACAACCTCGCCTGGGGAGGGGACAATCCCTGTCCTGAGTGTGCACGGGGAGGTGGCGACCTGCTGGGGACACGAGGGGCGTGCGGGAGGTGCTGTCCCCGCACCGAGTGTCACCTCCGCGCTGTCTCTGTGGATTTGGGGCGGGCAGCTCCGTGTCCTGCCTCATCCCGGCCCCTTCCACGCCGCGAGGAGGAGGAAGAGGAGGAGGAGGAAGGGGCGGCGGCTGCCCTGGAGGGTCGGTACCTGTCCCCGCTTGGCCTCTCCAGCGCTTTGGTGCCAGGAAGGGGAGGCGGGGTAGGGCCAGAGGCGGCTCTCGCTGGGGAGCGGAGGAACGGCCGGAGGAGGAGACTCCAGGGGCACGTAGGACTTGGGGAGGGGAGGTCGAGGCGGGCCCGGTTCCTGGGGCGGGCGGGAGCGGGAGGCGTGAGAGCAGAGAAGGAAGAGAGAGTTAGAGAAGAGACTCGAGGCGGAACGCGGCGGGGAAGGGACGGCGGCCCCGTGGTGTCCGTGTCCCTCTCGGTGCCTCCCGTGTCCCTCTCGGTGCGTCCCGTGTCCCTCTCGGTGCGTCCCGTGTCCCCGCGCTCGTCCCCAGGGCCAGGCAGGGCACGAATGAAGGGTTCCGGACAGCCGGGTGGTGTTGGGGAGTCCCCAAATTCCACCCTAAATAAACTTCATACAGGTGGCGGTGACACCGCGGGTCACGGAGGGGCTGGGGTGGCACCAGGAAACGATTCTGGAGCGGAGCAGMTGCCATCCCTCCGGACCCACGGACCCCAAAGTCACCACGACCCATCCATGTGACAACAATGGCAGAGCCACGAGGGGACACGGCTCCGTGCCCGGTGCCCAGCGACCCCCAATGCCACGCTGGGACCCGCTGGGGACACAGAGGGGACACTGAGGGTCACTGACCTCGCCGGGGCCCGGCTTGGTGGGCGATCCCTGGGAGCCGGAGATGAGGGAGAAGGGGCTCAGGGGGCTGGTGAGGCTGGCGGAGCTCAGGGGGCTGGCGGGGCTGTTGGAGCTGTAGGTCCCCGAGGGGCCCAGGGCCACTGCGGAGGAGAGCAGGAAGAAGATAATTACGAGATAATTAG
>NW_026624410.1:46483-53321 GCF_030028575.1 Malurus melanocephalus
TCCCCACGGTTACCGTGCTGGCCTGGGACAGCTCCACCCGGATGTTGATGAGCTGGTTCTGCAGCGATTCCTTCTTGTGCAGCAGTTTCTCCGGGTAGGCGGGCTGGCTCCCRAACATCTCCAGCTCCTGGTGTGTCCCCATCAGGGCGCTCTCCAGGCTCTCCTGCGGGGACAGACGGAGCCATGAGGTCCTGGCTGACCCAGGGCCACTCCCCCGGCTCAGAAATGTCCCCAGGGTGTGTCGTCCCCATCCCAGGAATGTCTAAATCCACTCTAGACAGACTTGGGGCAATCTGGAAATGTCCAAAGTCACCCTGGACAAAACCTAGAGAAGTTTGGAATGTCCAAAGCCGCACTGGACAGGAGTTGGAGAAATTTGGAAGTGCTCAAAGCCACACTGGACAAGAGTTGGGGCAACCTGGAATGTCCAAATCCACTCTGGTCAACACTTGGAGCAATCTGGAATGTTCAAAGCCACTCTGGACAAAACTTGGAGCAACTCGAAAGTGTCCAAAGCACTCTGGACAAGACTTGGGACAACCTGGAATATCCAAAGCCACCCTGGACAAAACTTGGAGCAACTTGGAATGTCCAAAGCCACCCTGGATAAGAGTTGGGACAACCTGGAAGTGCCCAAAGCCACTCTGGACAAGACTCGGAGAACCCAGGGGTGGAACGAGATGTTTCCAATGTCCTTTCCCAACCCAAACCGTCCTTGGTGGTGACATTACCCTTCCTGGCCACTCAGCTGCCACCACCGTGTCACCACGCGGCCATCTGAGGTGTCCCCACGTACCTTCTCGGCCCGCAGCTGCTGCACCAGCCTCTCCTGCTCCCGCAGCACCTTGTTCTGCTCGCAGAGCTTCCCCAGCAGCTTCTGCACCGGGAGGGGAAGAGAAAAAGGGGGAGAGGATGAGGAGGGTGAGGATCCCGCTGGGAGAATGGGAATGTCCCCCTGGGACAGGGTGCTGGACTGATTTATGGGATTTATGGCCCCTGCTGTCATCACAGGGACTCCAGGGTGACACGGGGCAAACTGGGAAATGGGGAAGACCTCAACTCACGGGAAGATTTATTCTTAAATAAGAATAAATCAATAAAATAATAAAATTTATTCTTAAAGGGACTGGGAGCAGCTCTGGGCACGGCTGGGGGGACACGGAGAGGGGACAGAGGGGACAGAACTCGCCCTTACATCGGTGTCCTGCTCGCTGATCTTGTAGGGGTGCACGCTGTCCCTGAAGGGCTCCGGGAAAGGCGTCACCTGAGGGGAGAGAGAACCGTGAGCCCGGCCCCAGCCCGGGACGCCCCGGGAAGGGGAGGCAGCTCCCAGCCCCTCTCTGCCGTCCCTGCGAGCCGGGAAAAGGAGGCGGGAGCCGAGTCGGATGCCCCCGATCAGTCGGGAGTCACCGGGATGTCGCCGGGTGAAGTCGCAACCTCTCCCTGCCCATTCCCTGGGATGTCACCGCAACCTCTCCCTGCCCATTCCCTGGGATGTCACCGCAACCTCTCCCTGCCCATTCCCATCAGGAACGACCCCGCGGGGCGCCGAGCTCACAGAGACTCCCCGCAAATCGCGAACCATTCCAGAGGCCGGGAAAAACAAAGGCAGCGCGGCTGAGCCGCAATTCCACCCCGGCAGAGCGGGAGCGCACATAAATCAGCAGCCGCTGCGGCGGCAGGGCCTGTTTACCGCCGCCCCGGCTCCTCCGTGAGTCATTTTCCTTTCCTGGAAATCTCAGTCACTAATGGGACCTTTCCTTCGGCAATTAAAAGCCGCCGAGAGCTGGAGATGAAAGGCACGAGATAGGAGGAAGGGGGTGATTATTGCTGGAAAGCAGCGAGGGAGCCGCGGGCTGATGCAAATGGGATCCGCAGATGGGAAAAACGCCCGCGGGGCTGGAGGCAGAGCCGGGAGGATCGGGCCAGGCACAGGAGCATCCCCGCAGCTCCTGTTTCACCCTCCGTGCTGGAATCAGGTGGAAAGAGGCGCTTTTTTTTGGTCGGAAAACCCCATTCGGGAGGTGCCCGGGATGGGGCTCGAGCGATGGGACCTTGAAGGGAAATCCCAGCGCTGGGAACAGAAAGGGTTTCCAGGGGGGGAAAGGCTGATCCCTGTCCCCGTTTCAGGGATTTTTCTGTCGATTTAAGAGCCGTGGGTGCGCTTGTGTCACTCCTGTTCCCCGTCCCTGTTTCAGGGATTTTCCCGTCGATTTAAGAGCCGTGGGCCACACCTCTGTCCCCTCTTCCAGAGATTTTTCCATGGTTTAAAAGCCCTGGGATGCACTCCTGTCGTCCCTGTCCCCTCTTCCAGGATTTTTCAATCGGTTTAAAAGCCCTGAGCTGTGCTCCTGTCACCCCTGTTCCCTGTCCCCGTTTTAGGGATTTTTCCGTCGATTTAAGAGCCCTGGGCTGCGCTCCTGTCGCCCCTGTCCCCTCTTCCAGAGATTTTTCCACGGTTTAAAAGCCCCGGGCTGCACTCCTGTCACCCCTGTCCCCCGTCCCTGTTTTAGGGATTTTTCCATCGATTTAAGAGCCGTGGATGCACTCCTGTCACCCCTGTTCCCTGTCCCTGTTCCCTGTCCCTGTTTTAGGGATTTTTGTGTCGATTTAAGAGCCCCGGGCTGCACTGCTGTCACCCTGTCCCCTCTTCCAGAGACTTTTCCATGGTTTAAAAGCCCTGGGCTGTGCTCCTGTCACCCTGTCCCCTCTTCCAGAGACTTTTCCACGGTTTAAAAGCCCCGGGCTGCACTCCTGTCACCCCAGTCCCCTCTTCCAGGGATTTTTCCATGGTTTAAAAGCCCCGGGCTGCACTCCTGTCACCCCACACCTTCTCCTCGCAAAACACCGGCAAAAACAAAGACGAGCCGATCCCCGCGTCCGGCCCGAGATCCCCCGGGGCAGCTCCGTCCCCACCTGGCGCCGCCAGAGCGAGGATTCTCCGGCTCGGAATGGCTCATGGATGGATTAGCAAAGCCTGGGATGGCCCAGCGCGTCCCCCGCCAGCGGGATGTGCCGGAGCCGCGTGAGTGGCGATGGCGAGAGGTGACCCCGGGTGGCCCCGGGTGGCGAGAGGTGACCCCGGGTGGCGCGGGGGTGGCGCCGGGCACGAGCCATGCGGGGCCCGGTGGCCGGAGCCTTACTTGCATGTAGAGCTGGGCCCTAGGGGAGGAGGTCTCCACCATCCTGTTCACCATAGTGATGAGGGTCTCGCTCTCGCTCATCTGCGGCACACAGGGAAGGAAAGGGCACAGGTCAGCGGGGGACTCCCCGTTCCAGGCCGGCGGTGACCAGTCCAGGATCGTCGGGATGCGAAATGCCACCTCCCGGGGTGGCCCAGGGGCTCCAGCGGTGGCCCCGCGCTGCTGTCGCTCCTTTTAGATGATTTTTTTTTTTTTTGTGAGGGGAAACACGGATAAAACGGAGCCAGCTCGGAGCAGACGGCACAAACACACAGGAGCTCGGACAGAGACGGCAGCGGCGTGGCCCGGCACACAGACGGACACACGGACGGGCCCTGGCACGGCTCTGTGCCCAGCCGGGGCTGGCACGGCCCTTCAGACGAGCGCCGGGCATCGAGGAGGTGACTGAACCCGGGGTTGGGGACAGCAGCGTCCCCTTTCCCTGGTGGCACCGGGAATGGCACATCCCTGCTGCCAGGCGCGGTTTGGCCGGGTCTGTGGTCACTCCACGGGGACAGCGGTGGCCACGGCTCCCTCGGTACCGGGTGACAAAGCCACTCAAGTCACCGCTCCCTCCGCTCTTCCCAGAGCCCCCAACCCTCAGCGGGACATTCCAGGGAAGCCCCTGGCACCGGGGACCGCTGAAATCCGAGGGGTGACAACGCTTTGAGCCCAAACCCCGCTGCGAGAGAGCCGCGGGCGAGGCAGGAGAGAGAAAAAACAGAKCAGGAGGATGTCGGAGAAGCGGCTCTTGACAGCGTCACTCCGAATTAACCTCTCCAGGGGCCGGGGGGAGAGCGGGAGGAGATGCCAAACCTTTTTAGGGAGCGATTTAAAGAGCCGGGCGGAGGCCGCGGAGCCGCCGGGGGCTGCGGGAGAGCGCGGAGAGCTTTTATTGCAGCGGGTGCTCCTGCCCGCGCCTGGAGCCGCTCCAAGGCGGACACGGATCCCGGCCACGGAGGATTTACAGCCAAGAGGGATCGTACCGGGGCTGCAGCGCTGGCCAGCAGCTCCTGCGGCTTCAGGACACATCCCTGAGGGCTGTCCCGGCTGTATCCCCCTCCCCACGCTCCTGGGACGGGGTCTGCTCAGTTTTCTTCCAAAAACCGATGGCAAAATCAGGTTTTTCCTGAAAAAACCCTTGGCGAAATCAAGATTTTCCTCCAAAAATCCTTGGCAAAATAAGGGTTATCCCTACAAAAAYGCCTGGCAAAATCAGGGTTTTACTCCCAAAACCTCACGCAAAATCAGGGTTTTTCTCCAAAAACCTCACACAAAATCAGGATTATTCCCCAAAAACGCCTGGCAAAATCAGTTTTTTCCTGCAAAAACCCTTGACAAAACCCTGGTTTTCCTCCGAAAACCCTTGGRAAAATCAGGGTTTTCCACCAAAACCCCTCCAAAACAATTGAGCACTGCTGAGTTTGGGGCACTTGGTGCCCACTGCACCAAATCTTCCACCCCCGAGGAGGAACGGGGCCACCGCGTCACCAAAACCGTTGTCCCCACGGGTCACCCGGTCACCCCCCGGCGTGGGGGACACCCTGGGGCTCCTCCAGCAGCAAAACCGCCGGGTTTGGGGACAGCACGGCCACACCGGCACCGTGCAGGGAGGATTCCAGAACTACTGCAACCTCTGAGCTCCAGGACAACTCCCAAACACCCCAAAACGTTGGAATCTGCCCCAATTTCCCCCAAAACTCCACCACACCACACAGAGGCACTACCGGGGYGGGGGGACGGGATTTTCTGCCAGGCGGATGAGCGGCCCTAAGGATGCGGAGGATGGGAGAAGCGAAACCAAACCAAAGCAAAAACCAAAGACAAGCGAAACCAAACTCTGCGCCGCTGGAATGGCGAGAGGGGTGAGGATGGATGGCGGCAGGGGAGGGGACGGGGACACGGGGACAAGAAGCAGCCGGTGAGGTGAGGCTGGCGGCCAGCTCTGCCTACCTGCTGGTCCAAATACTCTAGGTTTCTTTGCAACTGAAGGTCTAAAAGTTCATCCTACCAGGAGCCAGCAGGCAAGAAAACGAGCAGCGAAAATACATAAAAGAAGAAGCAAAAGCGGTTAGGGGGGGAGAGGGGGCGTGCCTGTGGAATGGCCCCCGGGCCGGGAATGGCCCCCGGGCTGGGAATGATCCCCGGGCTGGGAATGACCCCCGGGCCGGGAATGATCCCCGGGCTGGGAATGATCCCCGGGCTGGGAATGACCCCGGGAATGAGCCCCGGGCCGGGAATGATCCCCGGGCTGGGAATGACCCCCGGGAATGAGCCCCGGGNCCCGGGCCGGGAATGATCCCCGGGCTGGGAATGACCCCCGGGAATGAGCCCCGGGCCGGGAATGATCCCCGGGCTGGGAATGACCCCGGGAATGACTCCCCGGGCCGGGAATGACCCCCAGGAATGAGCCCTGGGCCGGGAATGACCCCCGGGCTGGGAATGACCCCGGGAATGACTCCCGGGCCGGGAATGACCCCCGGGAATGAGCCCCGGGCAGGGAATGACCCCCCGGACCGGGAATGATTCCCTGGGCCAGGAATGACCCCCGGGAATGAGCCCCAGGCCGGGAATGACCCTTGGGAATGACCCCCCCGGACCGGGAATGATTCCCTGGGCCGGGAATGACCCCCGGGCGGGAATGACCCCCGGGAATGAGCCCCAGGCTGGAAATGGCCCCCGGGCTGGGAATGCTGCCGGGAATGACCACCCCGGGCTGGGAATGCCCCTCGGGCCGGGAATGACCTCCGGCAATGACCCCCGGGCCGAGAATAACCCCCGAGCCGGGAATGACCCCCCCGGGTAGGGAATGCTGCCGGGAATGGCGCCCCGGGCCAGGAATGACCCCGCGGACCCCACGCCGCTCCCCCGGGGTGACCCTTCCTCCGGCTGCGAGGATGGATGGGAGGCATGGGCGGGGTGTGGTGGAATTGAGGTTTGGAATTCTCCGTCCTCCTCCGGTGCTGCCCGGAGGGTTTGGGGTCGGGGGAGGAGCTGCCGGTGCCACCCGCCAGCTCCGGGAGGGGACACGAGGCAGGAGAAGGCAGCAGATGTCGCCAGATGTGAGGAAGCAGAGCGGGAGTGGTTTTGGGGGTGCTGGCCTCAACCAGRGAGCGGTCCGAGGGTGTCCCGTGGCTACAGAGGGACCTTTCCACATGGATTTCCTTCGGGAATGGCCACGGGGSACTGGACACACCAGTGAAACCCCAAACTGCCCAGCTCTGATTCTGGAGCACACTGGTTCCTCCTCGGCCACCCGAGGACCCCCCCAAACTTCCCCGTGTCCCCGGGGTGGGGGTCTGTGCCCCCTGTCACAGTGTCACCCCCCCCGGGGCCAGCAGGTACGTACCATTTTGTCATGGATGGTGGGGGACGCCGGGAAGTGGTACGGGTACATCCCGGCGGGGACGGGCCGCCTGTCACCCAGGTAATCGTACTGCAGAGAGAGGGGACCCCGAAATCAGGGACGGGGACAGGAGGACACAGCAGAGGGCACCCAGGGGACGGGGACAGTCCCTGCTTGCGAGCATGTGTTGTGGTGGCCCTGAGCACCACATCCCATCCCAATCCCAATTCCAATTCCAATCCCATCCCATGGAACAAACACAACCAAGGATTTCAAGGGCGTCCTCAAACCTGCTGCAAGCCATGGGCTT
>NW_026624410.1:53991-57391 GCF_030028575.1 Malurus melanocephalus
GCACGTGGAGGGGACACGGCCACACCCCTGCCCCACGTCTCCCGGCGGGCGCTGACCTTGGGCGAGCTGATGGACCTGCGCATGACAAAGGTGGCGGGGTCGGCGTAGATCTCGTCGCCGCGGGGCGGCAGCCGCTCGAAGCGGGCGCTGGGCGAGCGCACGGGCGAGTAAACCCTGGCGCGGCCGTAGGAGCCCTGGCTGGGCGAGCGCGGCACGGAGCGCGACCGCGGCTGCAGCGACATCCTCCGCAGCGAGCCCGAGGCCGCGTCCACCTCGTCCAGGTAGCTCGGAGGCCGCCCGGGCGCCGGTAGCCACAGAGGCACGTCCTGGCGACCGAAACCGGGGTGCTCCTTCCAATCGCGGAGCTGGAAGGGTCCCCCGTTGCGGAAGGAGTGGCGTTTGTCGTCCAGAGCCCAGGGMGGGCTGACGCGGTCGAAGGCGGGCATGGAGCAGATGCTGTCGGGGCGCACGCCCGGCGGGTAGTACTGGTACTCCTCGGGGTACTGCGGCGAGTAGGGCGAGTAATAATCGGGCACCCGGCGGGACACGGGGTAGAACCTGGTGGGGCTGCGGAGAGGGGAGAGAGAGGTGAGAGCGGGCTGGGGGTGGGCGAGGACAGCCCGAGGGGAGGCGGCTCGGATGCCAGGGGAGGGTGACAGCCCCGCTTGCCGGGGACTCCATGGGGGCTTCTCCTCAGGGGATTGATCGTCCCTGGGACCTCGGGGTGGCCTCCTCTCCTTTTATCCTCCCTACAATGACATTTCTGTCACGTTATCCTGCTTTCCAGGGACTCCACGAGAGCTTCACCTCATGAAATTATTCTCCGTGATCTCGGGGTGGCCTCCGCTCCCTGTGTCCCCCTTACAATGACACTGAGGTGGCTCCCTGTCACATTATCCCCCCTCCCAGGGACTCCACGAGAGCTTCCTCTCATGRAATTCTTCTCCGTGATCTCGTGGTGGCCTCCTCTGCCTGTATCCCACTTCCAGGGACACCGAGGTGCTTTCCCGTCCTGGCATCTCTCATGCCAGGGACCCTGTGGTGGCCTYTTGTCCTTGTCCCCTCCTCCAAAGGACCCTGTGGTGGCTCCCCGCTCTGGCCACGCCCTCCCAGGGTCTCCCCTTTAAAACCCACCCTCCTCGGCTTTTTGGGGTGCCCCACACCCAGCTCCGAGCCGGCACAGGGAGGGAACAAAGAAAGGAGAGCCAGAAATGAGATTTTCCGAGCCGCAGCAGGGCACAGAGCAGCCGGGAAGGGGCAGAACGTTCCCCGCAGGACCAGCCCCGCAGCGAAGGAGAATCCCGGCGTGGCACAGCCCTCACCTGCGCAGCTCCTCGGGCGCCCCGGCGGCGCGGCGAGAGTTCACCCACTGCTGCAGCTGCGTCATGGAGCTCTTGCGCTGCGCCAGCTTCTCGGGGTGCGAGCGGGGGGCGCCGCCCCGGCGCTGGGCCCCGCCGTCACCGTCACCGCCCGGCGGGAAGGCGACGCTGCCGGGCCGGCCGGGCGAGGGGTACGGCCACCCGTTGGGCTGTACCGGCCGCTCGGCGCTCGCCCGCGGCCCCTCGGGGTACGGGCTGCCCGGCTCCGAGGGCGGTTCCTGCCCGGCCGTGCCGTTGGCTTTGGCCAAGGGCTCCTTCTTGCCGTCCGGCCGCTCGGACGGTTTGCGCTCCATCTTCTCGGAGCCGCGGCCGTCGCCCTCGCCGCGGGTTTTGGCGTCGGGCTCGGCCTTGGGGTGCTCGCGGTGGGCGGCGTTGCAGTGGTGGTGGTGGTGTTTGCTGGGGGGGATGTTCTCCGAGTCCGGCTTCTCGTGCCTGGGGGTGCCGAGACACCACGGSGGGGTCACCGACCCTGGGCAGCAAYGCCCCMTCCCTCYCYGAACYTTGGGGTYACTCCCTCAGCCCCAGAGTGACCCCAAACACCCCGGGGTGCGGGGCAAGGACAGCATGGGGTCCCCAGGAGGGCCGGGCAGTGGGGTGGCACTGGGTGGCCCTGGGCGCTGACCTCTGGGTGGGGGGGATCTGCACCCGGGCGGCCTCGCCCATGGCCTGGATCCAGGATTCCTGCTCCTCCGTGTTCTCGGCGCTGAAGAAGTAGGTCCGGATGCCGGCGTGCTCGGCCTGGGGAGACAGGGACCGCCCGTTACCCGGCGGCAGCTCCTCCACCCAGCACACCGTCACCTGCAGGGGGGCACAGAACGGGGAGAGACAGACACGGGGGTCAGAACTCCGCTCGCAGCCGGGCACCGCTGCTCCAGGAGAAGCCGGGAGCGCAGAGCTCCGCTTCCAGCCGGGCACCGCTGCTCCGGGAGAAGCCGGGAGCGCAGAGCTCCGCTCTCAGCCGGGCACCGCTGCTCCAGGAGAAGCCGGGAGCGCAGAGCTCCGCTCTCAGCCGGGCACCGCTGCTCCAGGAGAAGCCGGGAGCGCAGAGCTCCACTCACAGCCTGGCACCGCTCCTCCGGGAGAAGCCGGGAGCGCAGAGCTCCGCTCGCAGCCGGGCATCGCTGCTCCGGAAGAAGCCAGGAGCGCTCCCCGAGCCACAGAAGGCTCTGCGGGCCCCTCGCCGAGCGGTTTTATCCCGCTTGGAGTCATTCCCGGAGATTTTTGGGACCAGCCCTCCCCCGGATCCCTCCCGTGAGAGGAGAAGCACCCCAAATTGGGGTGGGGAAGGGTCCCAGTCCCAGCGAGAGCGGCAGCACCGCAGGAGCATAATCCATGCAGGGTGAGGGGGAAGGTGGTTCCTCGGCCCAGGAAATGTTTTGGGAGGAAAATGTTTGGTTTTGCCCCAAGTCGGTGTCCGTTCTCCACCCAGAACGTTCTGGAAGGAGCCTTTCATTCAACGGCCTTTATGGAGCTTCCACCTTCCCCCCTGTGGGAAAGGATGGGGGAAAGCAAGGAGGAAGGAAAGGGAGGAATYGGGGTTTTCCTCCTGAAAGGATTTCAGGGTTCAATCTCTTTAAAAAAATTAAATAAAACAGAAAACTGAGGTCGGATTAAACCCCCCCCTCGGGTTTCCATCCTCCCCAGAGCATGCAGCCACCGTGCCCAGCCGGGGTCAYCTCCTGAGCCCCTCCCCATGCGGTTCTGGAAGCTGTGCAGGCACAGGGAATGACGGAATCGGGGGGATCCATGCCCTGGGTTAGTGGGGYGGGGGAGCGGAGCGAGCCCGGGGTCCCTCGGCCTCGGCATGCACCGCAAACACGAGAAGGTACTACCTAGGTGGCGGTGGCGGGGTGCTGGCGCGGTGGTGGCACCAAGAGACCCCTCCTGTCCCGGCATCCTCGCCCGCCGAGGGAGGAGGAGGAGGAGGAGGAAATACAGACACGGGGTCAGCGGGAGCGGGGTGGGAACCTCTCTGCCCTTCCCTGGAYAAACCCATCCCCCCAAAGCCTGGGCGGTGCCAA
>NW_026624410.1:57565-59712 GCF_030028575.1 Malurus melanocephalus
CCTTCCCAGGCCTGGCCGCCCTTTCCATGAGGAAATTCCCGCTGATGTCCACCCTGAGCCTCCCCTGGCCCAGCCTGAGGCCGTTCCCTCTCCTCCTGTCCCTGTTCCTGGGATCAGATCCCAAATCCCCYCCGGCTGYCCCCTCCTGTCAGGGAGTTGTGCAGAGCCACAAGGTCCCCCCTGATCCCCCTTTGCTCCAGGCTGAGCCCCTTCCCAGCTCCCTCAGGATTCTCCAGACCCTTCCCAGCTCCCTCAGGATTCTCCAGACCCTTCCCCAGACACCGCCAGGTCACCTTTTTGCTGTCACCTGTGTGAACCATTGCCATCCCTCACCCCAACACCCCACTCAGCCTAAATCCAGATTTTAAGGGGATCAGCTRGAAAAATCCCTCCCTTAGGCTGGGAAAACTCCTCGGGAGTGCCCTGTGAGGATCCCCGCGCTGGCTCTGGACACGGGGAGGGGACACTGGGACCAACAAGGGATTGTCAAAGTGACCCAACGGGTGCCCGGGGATGCCAAAGGTGCCAAAAAGTGCCAGGGAAGCTCAGCCCCTGCCAGGGACGGGTGAGGGGGAGCAGCAGCCGCCGTCACCTCGCCCTGCTCCCCTCTCCAGCCACTCGTCACAGCCTCGCCCYTTCCGGGTGACACTTGGCTGTCACGCAGCTCAAACGGGGCTGGGATTGGGGACAGCTCCGTGCCCGGCCCCGGGAGCAGCTGATGGGCGAGGCCGGTGAGGGCAGCGCTGGAGAGGGTGGGAAGCAGAGCGGGGAGAGAGCCTGGGATCTGCAGAGCGGGGTGGTGACACTGGGGACACCGCTCTGTGCCACGCGTGCCTCAGTTTCCCCAGCAGAGGTACCCATGGCGAGGAGGGTGGGGCGGGGGTCATCCCAGCAGCGCTCCGTGCCCCGCCACCGAGAAAGCCAGAAGAGCAGCAGGGACACAGCCAGCGTCACCAGCGCCACCGCGATGCCACCCCAGCGCCACCGCGGTGCCACCCGCGTCCCCTCCGCTGACCTTGAAGGTGTGCTTCCTGCTGATGTTGTCCGAGGGCTGCACGGCGGCCACGCGGAAGCTGAGCAGGGGGATGCTGCCCAGGATGTTCTCCTCCTTCTCGTCTGCGGGGGCGAAGGGCGGCGTCACAGCCCCGCGGGGACCCCCCCGGCACCGCCCCCGCATCCCGATCCCACCTGTGGGATCGCCTCCCCGCCTGTTGCTGCTTCCGCAGCTCCGCTCGGCTCGCAAACAGCCCAACCTCCTCAATTATTGATGGCCGAGCCCCGGGAGCTGCCAGGGAGGCGGGGAAAGCTCGGGATGAACCCCACGGCGCGGAAAAACSGTCCGGCCGCGCTCCTCCGAGCGTGGGAAAAGCCTGGGAGCGCAGGACACGCCCGGCTGGTGGCACTGGGGCTGGCACGGACCGCGGGGAGGTGACAAACCTTTGTAGTAGAAGAGGCAGCGATCCACCAGCACGAACCAGCGCTTGTTCCACTGCTTGACCCCCGAGCTGGCCTGCGAGAGAGGGGCGGTGGGAGCGGGAGTTCCCGGGGGTCTGCGGGGCCGGGAATGGGGGGCTCGGCGGGTACCTGCTTGTAGAGCCAGCCGCTCTTGGTGACGGCGGCGTTGGGGTTCCTCTTCATGGAGTTGGAGCGCTTCCCGAAGGCGATGCCCTTGCGGGATGAGCGCGGAGCCTGCGCGGGGCGAGAGGAGACGCTCAGAGCCTGCCCTGCGGGTTCCCGGCTCCCCGTCCGGCCCTGGGCACCCACCCGGCCTCCAGGACGCTCCGGCGGTGCCTCCGACACCATGGCGTGGTTGGGGGGCTCGCTGGGGACGGTGGCCGGCCGCTTGCTGGCCGCTTTGCTGGACATGTCCGAGCTCTGTCTGCGACACCAGAGAGCCGAATCAGCGCGTTTCTCCGCCCCACCGGAGCTGTCCCCCCACCTTTCCCGCCCCACAGAGCCCCATCACCCCCATCCCAACCCCCTCGGGACCAAGGGGATCGGGAYCTGACCTACTTTTGCAAGCCAAGCCTTGGGGTGTCCTCGGGGATCTGTCCCGTCACTGGGTGCAGGAAGGTGTTCCGCCTTTCATTGTGGCTGCGGGGACAGCAGTGGGGCGGGCGTTAGGAGTTCCGTGTCCCCCACAGAGT
>NW_026624410.1:60486-62345 GCF_030028575.1 Malurus melanocephalus
GGCTGAAGGGATCCCTGGCAGTGCCAGGAGCGGGGTGACAGGGCTGTCACAGGCTCGGCTGGCACCTTGTGCCTTGTCCCTGTCCCATCCCACAGAGGTGGCACTGCCGGGCACCCCGGAACTSCCATCCCAGGGTCCTCGGGGCTGTGACAGGAGGGAAGGACGAGATTCGGGGCTCCATCCCGGGAAGTTGGCACTGGACCCCATCCCCCTTTCCCAAATCCACCGGGCACCAGGACACGGAGCCCCCCGATCCCGGGTCAGCACCCCCAGCCCGCCACCGACCCCTCCCGCCTGTCAGCGAACGGGGGAAGATCGAGTGAGAAAACACCGCTGCTGAGACCATCTAGAAACGATTTCAAACCCATCCCATCCCAAATCCATCCCATTCCCATCCCGAACCCATTTCAAACCCAAACTCAWCCCAAACCCACCYTATCCCAAATGCATCCCAAACCCATYCCAAACCCAACTTGTACCAAACCCATCCCATCCCAAACCCATCCCAAACCCATCCCACCCCAAACCCATCTGATCCCAAATCCATCCCGATCCCAGCCTGGGCTCGTGCCAGCCCCTGGAGGCATTAACCCTTCACTGCCCAAAAATGCTGCCGCCCCTCTCAGTTCCCACYCCGTCCGATCCCTCCGCCAGCCCTCAGAGGCGCCCTAAAACCCTGAGGGATGCACCCCACGATGTGGGATTTGCTCTCCAAACCCTCCCAGCGCCGCTTCGGTCTGACCGGAGTCACCCTCAGTGCCCGGCCCGAGCTCCGGCGGGTTCCACCCGCGCCTGGAGCCGCTCCCGTTCCGTTTYCCCCCCGGCAGCGGCTCCGGAGGGGTTCAGCTCCCGGGAATTGGGGCAGGTGCCATCCCCGCAGTGTCGCTGACACAGCCACGGTGCAAATGCCAAGACAGCAGCGCCCTAAAAGCTCCCGYTGTGGGGAGCGGGCGCTGCCAGCACCCACCGGCTGCTCTGCACCCCACGCCGGGGGTCCCTGCCCACCCCCTGAACCCCACACAGAGCGTTCCCACCCCTGCACCGCCGCAGGTCGCTCTCCCCGCGGGCTGGACCCTCCCCGCGGGCTGGACACCCCCCGTTCGCAGCCCCCGCGGCTCCTCCTGGCACCCACGGCGCTGCCTCCCCCCAACCCGAGCCCGCCCGCGCCCCCAGACCCCGGGAAGGGCCGGAACCCTCCCGCGGGCAGCGCCCGGAGCCGCCGGCGGGGCTGACCCCGCTCCAGAAACTCGCGAGTCCCGATCGCCTCGCAAGCACTGCAATGCAGCAGCCACTGCCCGGCCCGAGGGTCCCGCACCGCGGGCTCCCCGCGGATCCCCCGGAGCCTCCCCCAGACCCCCGCGGGCTCCTACCTCACCCTCCGGTCCGCCCGGAACTTCAGCATGGTCCCGGGGGCCCTCCCGGCTCAGCGCCCGCTCCCGGCTCCCGGCATGGCCACCGCGGCGGGCACGGCCGGTGCCCGGTGCCACCGGGCTGCGAGGGGACAGCGCGGGTCCCCGGGGCAGCCCCGAGCGGGCGGGGGGCGAGTGGGGGGCGAGGGCTGTGCCCGTCCTCTGCCGGTTGTCCCAGTGCCCCGCGTTTTGCGCTGGTGGCATCGGCGGAGCTCCGGGGGGCTCCGGGGGGCTCCGGTGGCTCCGGTAGCRCCGGGGTTGGGCAGCCCCCGGTGTGCGGCAGCCAGCGGGGAAGGCGACAGCGGCGACAAACAGCTCCCGCTCGCGTCCCCGCAGAGGAGAGGCGAAGGGCAGCGCGGCACCGCCGCCTCCCCCAGCCCAGGTGCGGAGCCGGGGAGCTGCTGGTGGCAGGGGAAGGGCGGCACGGGCGGCTCGGGGGGCTCCGGGGGG
>NW_026624410.1:63666-65265 GCF_030028575.1 Malurus melanocephalus
CTTTGGGCAGAGAATCCAAAGCCCTGAGGGCGGGTGGGACAATCCTGGGGAAGGAAGGAGGAGGAAGGAGGAGGAGGAGGGAGGGAGGGAACGGGGCTGACATTTCCAAGAAAGCTCCAAAGAAGGAAGCGGAGCACGGGGAGGCTCCGTCCCGCCGGGGCCCTGCTCCGGAAAAACCCCGGCACCACCGTGGGCGCTGCCCGCCACSGAATCATCCTCCCAAAAACCTGAACTGCGTTTTTTGGGGTGAGATCAGTGACAGTGACAACCACGGGGATGTCCCCGCTGCCCCTCGGATGGCACCAGAACGTGTTGGCACCAACGAAACTGAAACCAAATTAAACTGAATCCAAAGCAAACTGAAACCAAACTAAATTAAATCCAAACTAAAGTAAAATCAAACCAAACTGAAACCAAACTAAATTAAATCCAAACTAAAGTAAAATCAAACCAAACCGAAACCAAATTAAACTGAATCCAAAGCAAACTGAAACCAAACTAAATTAAATCCAAACTAAAGTGAAATCAAACCAAACCGAAAACAAACTAAACTGAATCCAAACCAAACTGAAACCAAACTAAACTAAATCCAAACTAAACCAAATTCAAACCAAACTGAAACCAAACTAAAGTAAAACAAAACCAAATTAATCCAAACTGAAGTAAATCAAAACCAAACTGAAACCAAACTAAATTAAACCCAAGCTAAACTGGATCCAAACCCAACTGAATCCAAACCAAACTAAATTCAAACTAAACTGAAACCAAACTAAACTAAATCAAAACCAAACTAAATTCAAACTAAACAATCCAAACTAAACCGAATCCAAACCAAACTGAATCCAAACTAAACCGAATCCAAGCCAAACTGAACTCAAACTAAACTGAAACCAAACTAAATTAAACCCAAACCAAACTAAAACCAAACTAAATTCAATCCGAACTAAACTGGATCCAAACCAAAGCAGACCCAAACCAAAGTAAATCCAAACTAAACTGAAACCAAACCAATTTAAATCCAAACTGAAACCAAACCAAACTGAATCCAAACCCAAACCAAATCCAAGCCCAAACCAACAAAATCCATGTTTTTAGGGACAAAGCGCCACCGCACCGCCCGCGGGCAGCACCACCCTCGTGCCGGTGCCCAAACCGGTGGCAAACGCCCCAGGGCCACCTGTCGCCAGATGTCCCCATGTCCCCACCGCGGTGGCCACCCCTCCTCCATCACCTCCGCCCTCCCCAGCAACGGATCCGGGGACAAGGTCCCCCAACGGCTGCGGGMGCGTGCCAGCCCTCCCGGGTGACAATGCCACCGCTGCCACCGCGGCGGGAAGGGACCTGCCAGGGGAGGCTGTGGCCAATTTTGGGGGTGGCAATCCTGGGGACAGCGTGGCAGGAGCAGGGATGGAGCCATAGAGGGGGTTCCTGTTGGGGTGTCACCGTCTGTCACCCCAGCTCGGTGTCGCAGGTGCTGTGCCAGGCGCGGGGGGGTTTGGGGTGGGTTCAGGCCGGGCTGGTCCCGGTGCCAGCTGGGCTTTGTCACCGTCAGTGGTGTCCGGGGGTGGGCAGGGACACGGCGTATCCACGGCTGATCCG
>NW_026624410.1:66371-68445 GCF_030028575.1 Malurus melanocephalus
AACCCTTCATTCCAAGGTTTTCCACATTCCCAGCTCTCAGGGAAGGGGCTCGCGTGGCTCCTGGCCAAACCGGCCCTGCACGCTCGCCTCCCTCCCGTGTTTTTCCAACCCTTCCTTCACCTCTCCCTCTCCTCGGGCTGCAGCCCCCGGGGAATCCTGCTCTGCTCTCCTCGGGAATTGCAGCGCTCAGCACCCACGGGAGGGGACTCGGGGTCACCCTGTCACCCACGGCTGGCGGGGACGAGCCACCCTCGGAGGAGCGAGGGGAAAATGCTGAATCCCGGTTTTCAGGAGGAGCGCAGGGTGGGGAAAAACGGATTTTACAGCACGGAAAAAAAAAAGGGATTGGCGGTGATTTGGGTTCATCCCGCTCGCACACGGGGTGTAGGGGATGCAGGTGACGCGGGGATTTAAAAARTAAAAATGGAATTAAATTTGGAAAATGGGTCTGGCAGGGGTGGGTGCCGGCAGCTCGGCGGTTCCAGCCCTGCCCAGCGAGAAAAAAAAAAATCCGTGTCAGCCCCGGGAGAGGGCAGGGAAGGCTGCAGGGATGAGGAGAAAGAGGGAAAAGGGGAATGGAGAACAGTGAGAAACCCCCGTGTGGGGCCGGGCACCGCATCCAGAGCATTCCCCTGGGAATCGTGGCACTCGTGGATTCGGAGGACAAAAAAAAAAATGGGAATAAAGCATTTGTGGGTGCACAGAATGCGTGTGTGGGGTCACATATCGAGAATCCTGCTGGCCCATCCCTGTGGAGGTCCTGGCAGATCCCACTGTTCCCATCCCAGTGGGGATCAGCAGCCGGATCTGCTCCACAATCCCATCCCGGCCCTAATCCCAGCCCCTCCGTCCAGCTGAGCCAGCGTTTCTGGCCCTGCGGCCATCAGGGATGGGGTCAGGGGCGGCACAGCCCTCCCAGAGGGCAAATCCCACCCTGGAGAACAAAAATCCCACCCCTGGAGAACAAATCCCACTCCTGGGGAACAAAAATCCCATCTTGGAGAACAAAAATCCCACCCTGAAGGATGAATCCCACTCCTGGAGGCTGAATCCCACTCCTGGAGAATGAATCCCACCCCGTGCCTGCACAGCCCCCTCTTGAGTGTGTGTCCCCAATCACGGGATCACCCAGACCCCAAACACCATCTCAGCACCATCCAGACCCCAAATACCATCCTAGCACCACCCAGACCCCAAACACCATCCCAGAGCCACCCAGACCCCAAACACGAGCTCAGGATCACCCAGACCCCAAAACCCATCTCAGCACAACCCAGACCCCAAACATCATCCCAGAGCCACCCAGGACCCCAAACACCAGCTCAGGATCACCCAGACCCCAAAAACCATCTCAGCACAACCCAGACCCCAAACACCAGCCCAGAGCCACCCAGACCCCAAACACCAGCCCAGAGCCACCCAGACCCCAAACACCAGCCCAGAGCCACCCAGGACCCCAAACACCAGCTCAGGATCACCCAGACCCCAAAAACCATCAGAACACCACCCAGACCCCAAAAACCATCCCAGAGCCAGTCAGACCCCAAACACCATCCCAGAGCCACCCAGACCCCAAACACCATCCCAGCACTACCCAGACCCCAAAAACCATCCCAGAGCCACCCAGACCCCAAAAACCATGCCAGCACCATCCAGACCCCAAAAACCATCCCAGGGTCACCCAGACCTCAAACATCAGCTCAGCACCACTCAGACCCCAAACACCATCCCAGAACCAGTCAGACCCCAAACACCAGCCCAGGATCACGCAGACCCCAAATACCATCAGAACACCACCCAGACCCCAAACACTATCCCAGGATCACGCAGACCCCAAACACCAGCTCCCCACCATCCCCGTGATTCCTGCGGGAGCCGTGCGGGGAGGGCCGGAGGGCGGAGGAGAATCCCGAGCTGGCCCTGCCGAGCCGGCCAAAGTCCTCGGGAAGGGCGGTCGGCGGCACCCGCGGCCCTCGGGGGACGTCACCGCCATCCCACGGGGACATCCCGGGGGTTGGGGGCGCGGGGAGGGACAGCGGGAGCGGCTCCCGGCGGGACGGACGGACGGACGGAC
>NW_026624410.1:69625-74065 GCF_030028575.1 Malurus melanocephalus
CTCCGAGCCGCCCCCTGGGCTGGCCCCTGGAGGGTTTAACCTCTCTCTAAGCTCTTTAAGGAGCCACTCGCAGCGCCRGCAATACCTGTCCTGAGCAATCCCCGCTGCGAGGCATCAAACGAGCCCGGCCCCGCGCCCTGCCCGCCCGCCCGGGTCAGCTCAGGGGATTACGGCAGCGGAGCGGGGGAAAATCCTGCCGGGACAAATCCCCAGCACCTGCCGGAGCGGTGGCACACGATAATCACACCCTGATGGTGCCATCTCTGTCCCTGCCAGCTCTGCCTGTCACCGCCTCGGGCCACCGGCTGCTGCAGACAATGGGCCGCGGGTGGCATGGCCGGGCTCCGTGTGCCACAGCCACGCTCTGTGTGCCACAGTCAGGGGCCGTGCGACACGTCCAGGCTCTGTGCGACACGTCCAAGCTCCGTGTGACACGTCCAGGCCCTGTGACAACGCTGTGCACACACACACACAGACACGCTCACACTCACCGGTGCTGCCGCGCGTCCCCTCCGCCCGCTGCGCCACTCGCCGAGCCGGTGGCTCTCCCGCAGCCGGCCGGGGTGGATGATTTCCCTTCCGAGCCCGTGGAGACCGTCACTGGTATCAATCATTAACCGCCGCGGCAGCTGCCGCCAGCCTTAACCCCCTCGGCTCCGGGCGGAGCCGTCCCTTGATCCCGCTGGAAGGGCCGTTAATGGCACCGTGACACGGCAAAGCCACCGCAGGGCGGCTGGCCGGGAAGGAGAAGGGGTTTCCACCTACACGCACCCCCACAGACCCGCAGCCCTTCCTGCCGTGTCCCCGTGTCCCCCCACCCCGGTGTCCCCGTGTCCCCGGGACACTGGGAGCAGCCCTGCGCGTTCCCGTCCATCCCAAATTGCCACATCCCGCCTCCGCAGCCTGGCGGGAGCTGCTGAAATCGCCGCTCTGGCCACCCCCGGATTCCTCCCCAGGGGCTGAGCCCCCCAGGAGCGGACAGAGGGCCGGGGGCTGCTCCCCCCACCGCGGAGCCCCGGGGCACGATCCCYGCTCGGGGCTCCCGGAGCTCGCTCTGCCTTCGCCCGCAGCTTTTCCAGGGAACATCAATGGCTGTAACTTTACCCCGGCGTGTTTACAACCAAGCCAGCTGCGGCTCTTGGCTCCCTCCGCCGCGCCGGGGGCCAGCTCGGCTCCCGCTCAGCCGCCGCACGGGGCTGTCACCGCCACCCTTTTGCAATACCGGGGGTCCCCCGCACGCTGCTGTCACCACGGAGARGGGACCCGGGCTCTCGGAACGGGAGGAGGAGCAGCACGGCGGCTGTGGCTGTGCCTGAGCCCTGCCAAGCGGGCGGACAGATGTCCCTGTCACCTCCCCGCCTCCCCCCCGCGCCGCGTTACCCAACCTGCCGAGGGGTTGAATGATTAACCTCGGGCTGCGCCATCGCCGAGGCGATGTCCCCGCGCTGTCCCCGCGCCGCGGTGGCACCTGGGGACCCCGCGCTGCTGTCCCCGAGCCCAGCCGTCACCAGCTCCCGTGTCACCGGCTCGTCCCCACAAAGAGGGGTCAGGGTCTGTCCCTCACCCCGCTCCCGCGGCTCTGGGGGTACTCACAGCCCCGGCTCCCGCTTCCCGACGCGGCCACCCCGCGGTTTTCACCCTTGTCCGGCCGCAGCTGCAGCGCCGGGGGCTGGAATGATCACAAACCGCCCTGGACAAACATCTGCACGGCACCACCCCGCCAGGCCGCAGCGAGGGCGGCCGCGGCATGGTTTCAATCACCGTGAAATCCCACCAAATGGCCAAAAAAACCATACGGGGAACGGGGAACGAGCCAGGCGCAGCAGCTGATAAGGCCCTCCGGCTGTGGGGCTCACTTGGGGTCACTGTGGGAGCACGGCTTTGGGAATTCCCATTCCCCGCATCCATTTGGGATATTAAACCATAAAATCCTCACGAACAGCTCGAACTGGGAGCGCTCAGGGGGTGCAGAGTGAGGAAATGAAGCTCCCTCCTGCTCCCAGCAGTGATTTCCGAGGCTCTGCAAATCCAGGAGCTGCCATTCCCGCTCCATTCCACCGGGATGGGGCRCAGGCTGAGCCCCATCTGGGCTCCATCAGCCGTGTCAGGTTGTGCCACTCCCTGCCTGGCCTCTTGATGTTGTTTTTTTTTGATAAATTCCCCAATTTTCCGCTGCCGAATTTCCCACGGGCAGCTCGCAGCCGGGCGAAAAACAAAACCATAAACGTGGCACCTCAGCGCCGCGAGATGGGCAGAGAGAGWGRCACTGTCCCCGTCCCTGCTGCCACCGCGCCATCCCATTTCCCGGCGGCGTTTTGGGAAGCTCTGGATCAGGGGGTTGGGCAGCGCTGGCTCTGCCCCAAGCCGGGAGCTGCAGCTCTGCCAGGGCTCCGAGTGATTCATCCCAACCCCGCGCCCCGACCTCCCGCAGTCAAGCCCCGACACATTCGGCGCATTCCTGGCATAGCCGGCACCGCGGAGCTCCACACCTGCCGGAGCGGGAGCCTGGGAAGGTGCCAGGCTCTGCACGGAGCTCCACGGATCCCAGGCACGGCTCCAAGGCCGGGATGGACCCAAGGATGGAGGGGCAGGAGCAGCTCCGCTCCAGTGACACCGCGAATTGTCACCGTGGGCACCCTGTCACCTCCCCGGCACCGCGACAAGCGCCCCAGTTGCCGTCCTGRGTGCGAATGGGGAAATTCTCCTTTTTTTAGATCTGATCCCGCACCTCGCTGGGCCTGGGAACAGCTTGTCACCGGCGGTGACACAACCGCGCACGGYTTGCGCAAGGCCCTAGCGCGGAACAGCTCCCAAGGACGCGGTGAACGCCGGATCCGGGCGGCTCCGGGCCGGCCGCGGTGGCTCTGCGACCCCAAATCCACCTGCGATCCCAAATTCATCTGCGGCCCCAAATTCATCTGCGGTCCCAAAATCTATCTGTGACCCTAAATCCATCTATGGATGGTCCCAGATCTATGTGTGGCTCCAAACCCATCTGCGGCCCCAAATCCATCTGCGATCCCAAATCCATCTGCGGCCCCAAATCTATCTGCGGCCCCAAATGTATCTGCGATCCCAAATTCATCTGCGGCCCCAAATCCATCTGCGGCCCCAAATCCATCTGCAGCCCCAAATCCATGTGCGACCCCAAATTCATCTGCAGCCCCAAATCCATCTGCGACCCCGAATCCATCTGTGGCCCCAAATCCATCTGCGGCCCCGAATTCATCTGCAGCCCTAAATCCATCTGCGACACATCCCAGATCCATCTGCAGCCCCAAATCCATCTGTGATCCCAAATTCATCTGCGCCCCAAATCCATCTGCGGCCCCAAATCCATCTGCGATCCCAAATTCATCTGCAGCCCCAAATCCATGTGCGGTCCCAAATTCATCTGCAGCCCCAAATCCATCTCTGGTCTCAGATTCATCTGCGATCCCAAATTCATCTGTGGCCCCAAATCCATTTGTGGCACATCCATGGCTCTGGGAACGGCCCGGGATCGCGTGGGGTGGAAATGCGCGGAGAGGCCAAAAAATTCCCAAAATGCCCRGGAAGAGCCAAGCCCTGCACCCAGGGATGCCACCAACCCCCCCAAAAAAAACGGGCACGTGCCCACCCCGCCAATCCCCGTGTGCAAAAGGACCAAACTCCCAAACGAGGAAGTTTTTCCTGAACAAAAAGACCTCAGAAAACACACTCGAGATCCCCAAATCCCGCGATCACGCTCAGGATCTGCAGATTTTGCCGAGCTTTGCTCTGGCTCTAAACGGCGCCATCCCTTGGGGGGAATCAGAGCGCTCCCCGCGCTGCTCTCGACTGGGACAACCCTGATTTGTTGTCACCTCCAGCCCGCCACACCCGTGGTGTGGYCGCGCCGTGCCTGGGACGGCCGGGAGCAGCTCCCCGGTGAATCACAGCCCGTTCCCGGCTTCCCAACCGCGTCCTCAGCAGCGCCCGGAGCAGCCCCGGGGGAAAAGCCGGGAATGTTCTGGGGGGAAGGCAGAGGGAGATGAACCCTCCCCGCACACTCAACCACAGCCTGGGAGTCCCCTGGGGGACAGGGCACAGCTCTGTGTCACCAAACAGCCCTTGTCCCCCTCCCAGTGCCACTYTTCTCCTGGATGAAGTTTTGTCACCGTGGGACGCTTCGATCGGGGATCGGCACAGCTCCAGGCTGAGCCCGCCGCTTCCCAAAAATCCCACTGGCTCAGGAAACGCTGCCAGCTCCCCCTTCCTTCTCCCCCAGCACCGCGGGAGAATGAATGCGGTCCCGGCCCTCCCTCCGCCCCGCGGGGAGGAGCAGCCTCGGGATCCGGGGAGGGAAGCTGGAAGGACGGGATGGCTGAGCCGGGCTGGAGCCGGGCCAGGCGCAGCCTGGAGAGAGCCCTCGGCGGTGCCTTTGGCGGCGGGGGAGCAGCCGGGACGAGCCCCTTGGGA
>NW_026624411.1:0-1262 GCF_030028575.1 Malurus melanocephalus
GGCTGATGCGGAACACGGTGGTGCCCGGTGGCCTTTGTGACACGGCAGAGCCCCGCCCTGACAGGGGGGTATAAAAGGGACGCCGTGCCCTGCGCTGCCCAGTCCCAGGAGAGCCGCTCTCTCAGGAGCAAGCAGCGCCCGGGACACCACTCTGAGTTCCAGGAGTTGCGTTCTGCATTCCAGGAGCTCAGAGATGGATGAAGAAAAGGAGATTGCACGGGAAGTGTCCACCGAGCAGGAGCTGTCCCCAGGACGCTCCAGAAGCTCCCAGGAGGTGACCCAAGGGGAAGCCTCCATGGAGCGGGAGCTGTCCCCAGGACACTCCAGAAGCTCCCAGGAGGTCACCCAAGGGGAAGCCTCCATGGAGCAGGAGCTGTCCCCAGGACGCTCCAGAAGCTCCCAGGAGGTCACCCGAAGGGAAGCCTCCATGGAGCAGGAGCTGCCCCCAGGACGCTCCAGAAGCTCCCAGGAGGTGATCCAAAGGGAAGCCTCCATGGAGCAGGAGCTGTCCCCTGGACACTCCAGAAGCCACCTGGACATGTCCCAAGGGGAAGCCTGCATTGGGCAGGATCTGTCCCATGAGGAACCTGGTAGCTTCCAAGAAGAGCCGGAGTGGGAGGAATATATCGTCAGGGATTCTGATGAAGAATACCCTGATGAAGGTGACATCGGTACCTCCCACTATCGGCCTGACTTTGATGTGAACAACGAGTACGATCTGTTCAACCTGGTCAGGCGATACTGGGATGTGTGGCGCTTGGCAGAGTTCCTGACGGCGATGGCTGAGGAGCAGCTCGCCAGGAGCCGGGAGACGCCCTCACACAGTCGCTACCCATCCTCCGGACAGTCCACACAGGAGGGTGACAGCGACACAGAGCCCCAGCCGAACGACGGGGAACGTGTGAGTGTGCGCAGCACGGGGCTCAAAGCCTCGCAGCGGGAGGAGGATGAGTGGGACCAGATCAGCCTCCTCGAGCTCTTGGAAATCCCACTCCGAGAGCAAAGAGGACCCCCCATGCCCTCCCCTCAGGAGGCTCGGGTTGAGCCCCAGGCACCGGAGCCGTGCCCCCGAGGGCTTCCCTCTCTGGAAGCCCAGGCCCCCGCAGGGCACACGGCCCGTGCCGCCTTCCAGGGCCAGTGCCTTGCCCCGTGCTGCCGCCCCGGCCCCTGGGATGCCCAGCCGGGAGCCCAGGCCCCGAGCCCGCAGCCGGATCCCCCCAAGAAGCGTCCCTCCCGCCTCAGGCGGGCGCTGCGGGCTCTGC
>NW_026624411.1:1591-5444 GCF_030028575.1 Malurus melanocephalus
CCCGTGACCGGCCCCCAACCCGCACCCGTGGCGGACACCTGCTGCCAGCTGCCTCAGCGCTCAAGGCCGCCCAACCATCGAGCTGCCAAGGGACCTGCAAAACCATCCAGTGCCACCGGCAGCCTGGCACCACCGGCAGCAGCCCGACACCATGGCCACGAGTGCCACATCGAGACCATGCCAGAGACCTCATCCAGTTGCATCTGATTCGCTTCTGCTCTCTCTCCTGTCTCTCTGAGACCTCTTTCCTATATTTTCTGTCTTTCTCCCTCGTATTTCTTAGTATATAAAATCCTTGTGACATAAAATCTGGATGTTGCCATCCCATGGTGTCATTTGTGCCCTCATTCGGGCACAGGCATCTCTCCCTCGGCCCGTTTGAACCCATCCTCTGCCCGGCCTGTCTCCGTAGCACAGGTGCCCCGGCCCTCCGAGGATCTGCACCGCTCTCCTGTGAACTCATTGCAGCCGCTCCACATCCCTGTGCTGCTGGAGCCCCACACACGGACGGAGCGTTCCGGGTGGGCTCTCACTGCAATGGACTCGAGGGCCACAATCAGAGCCCTTGAGCTGCCGCTCTTGGCTCCTTTGCACGCAGTCCAGCACACGGGCGGCTCTCTGGGCTGGCGGCGCACATTGCCGGCTCACGCTGAGCTTCTCCTCCATCAGCACCACCAGGGCCTTCTCCTCAGCCCCTGCCAACCCCGCTCGGCTTCCCGTGCCCTGCAAAGCCCGGGCTCAGGGGGAGCTCCATCCACTCTCTGGGAGTCATTGGCAAAGCCATTGCAGAGCCCCGGGGCCAAGGCCTGGCCCTCGCTGAGGGATGCCCCTCGTCCCCTCCTCCACCTGGACATGGAGCCAATGACCGCAACTCCCTGGCTGCGTCCACCTGGCCACCTTCTCCCACCTTGAACAGCCCAGCCTCCTAATCCGTTCAGCAGGGTACTTCCCATGATATACAGGGATGCAGCAGATCCAGAGCCTCCCAGAAAACCCTCTGTCAGAGTTGTCCCCTATCGGGGGAGGTACCTGGGCATTTGCACCTGGCCAAAATACATTCCAATCCACTGGATTTTTTTGGTTATCCAGGATCCTTTCCACAAGAAAAGATCAGAAGAAGAGGATCAACACGGCACCATCAGTATCCATGGATTGCTGGTATTTTCTGCTTTATCTGTCTCGATGACTCTCTTTCTGTCTCTCTCTTGCTCTCACTCCCTCACCTTTGTTGTTAAATAAAATCCATACCATTGAAATCGGCATATGGTCTCATTTACACCCTAATTTGAGCAGAGGCATCTCTCTAAGAATTTTAATAACCAGATTGTAACACTGATTAAGCTGCAACACAAAAGATAACATCGTCCATTTCCCATGATTTTTTTAATTTCTATTCTTCTTTTCAATGTAATAATTGGCATTGTGTGAAATAGTATTTTATTAATTAGCGACTTACTTTTAAAATGATTGCTTTGATTTACATGGACTTCTCACGAACCTTTAAAAACAGATCTGCTGCGAAAAATATCTTGGTACAAATCAATCCTCAGTCTATTGGGAATTGATTAATTTTGATTTTTGCCTTGAAAACTGGCAGAATCGGCCTAGAGGAAGCAGCATATATCCACATATTTTCTTACTGAAGTCCATTTTGAAGCAGTTTACATACTTGCCCGTGATGAAGTGTGCTCAAGTGCAAAAGCACACCCATAATTTTTACCTAACAACATATAAATCTTTCTTGTTATAGACGTCAATATTCTGTTGTAAACATTTTACAGAAGAAAACAACTCAGTAGAAGTTGAGAACGGCAATATCTATGGTCTTGCAATTTTCTTTTATATTTCCCCACCACATGGCTTTTCCTTTAGGTGAAAGGAACAAAGCCTTATCTAATTACTTCAACTACTGTGATTCCCTGCTGTTAACAAGATGTATTTTTTAGAGATGGGACATTTCCCAGTGATTGTATTTTCTCTCTGCCCAGATCTCCTCTCTATGCAAGTARAAACAAGACCTTTGTGCTGAACAATCTGTGTTCTGTGTCTCACATAAGTTCAGTAATGTAGAAACAATGCACATTAAGCACAGAAATAAATTCTCTATGAGAAAGATTGCAAGTGGCACTGTCCCTATTTAAAAACAACCTCTTGTCTCTTCATGAAAACAACCTTCAGTTAAACAAATGGTATGAGGAAAGTAAAACTATTTTGCTGAAATTCACTTGATGTATTCACCAAGTATGCAAATACATTGATTTAGTGGTTAAACTTCAGGATTTCTCATTTGTTGCCAGAAGTCAAGAGTCAAAGATTGGAACTCCAGAACTCATGCAYTGTTTTGTCTTTGCTTATATATATCTTAGATAAAACTTTACAGATTCTACTATGTTTGATAATATTTTTCTGTTTTCCCATTTATCCTCTTATGACCAGAGTACTTACTGTGTGTGCATTATTAATCAATCTCATGGCTTTGAAAAGASAGTGCAATTCAGGAAAAACCACTGATGTGGACTGGAAGTCAGTCTCATCAAATGGAGCTGGAGTGAAGTGAAGGAAATGATGCATACACGGAGCTTTCTATTGCAAAGTTTATTTTTGGATGACAAACTTGTACCATTCCAGCTCTGCACCACTTGTTTGATGGATMATCTAAGCTTCAAAATACTTTCTTACTCTAATAAAATATATGCATATTCTAGGCAAGTGATTGGGGGAATAAGGCCCCAAATCTTACAGAAATCCTAAGACAATTGATTAACCAAAGATGAAGCATGCTACTTTTTTTTTTTTTTTTTTCCCAGAAATTGATAAAAGTAAAAGTAATTGCATGCAATGCTTTTGACTAGTGAAATATTTCTACTTATATTCAATTATATTTATACTGAAGTTCTTACAAAAGTAACTTTTCAACTAATACCATTTAATCATTGATTACTGCAAGATTTTGGTATTACAGCCATTGTTGTTTGAGAGAATTTATTAATAGATTTTACAAAGAAAGTCTTGTTCCTTTTCTCATGTTTCCCTCTACTTAGTTAATTTCTCTGCTTTTACATTTTACAAAGGAATACAGCTTACTCTGATTAAATATCAATTTAATTATGGATTAAGCTAATAATTATTATTAACAGGACAAATAATATAGTATTGATCATCTTTCAGACACACATAATAAATGGTAAAGAGGTTTCTTGTTTCCCTGTAATCAAATAATAGTTTATTTCAAATTCAATGTCTCTAAATTTTTTTTTTCAAGTAATTGTATTCCTCTACTCACCCACATTGTGTGAAGGCTAGCCCAGCAAATCAAATAAAATTTTCATTTTGGAGTATTTTTTCTCAGGGATGAGCCCCCTGAATTTCAGTAGACTCCAGACTACTCAGATAATAACATCTGAGGACAGAAAGATGACGTCCCAACCCACAGAGCAGGAAAGCCTCTACATCTGTGTTTAATGTAACCTTTCCAATTTCTTGTTCTCAGCTGTTTTTTCATATCAATCTGTTTTAGCTAAGAAGTGCTGAGGAAAACTTTTATAATCTGATTGTTTATAAATAGGAGAATAATTGTCACTTCTCAGAAACAGAAATTCCATAAAATGAATAAGACAAAATAAATGTTTAATTTAAGATTGCTCTGGTGGATCAAATTTGGAAAACAAATGTTCCTTCCAGGATAATCTTACATTGTTGGTCAGAGAGGTTACCTTCCCCCTCAGAACCTTCAAGATGTTTTTGATTAAACCCGTGAGCAGCCTGGCCTGATTTCACAGCTGATTCTGCTCTGGGCAAGTACAAGGAACCTCCTGAGATCTCTTCCAGTCTGAACTATTGTGCTGGTTTTGGC
>NW_026624411.1:5984-21239 GCF_030028575.1 Malurus melanocephalus
GGCAACCATTTATTCTATGATCCATTTGCAATTGCCACCTTCGTCTTCAGCATAATCTTTGTGCCTGCAAAGCTGGCAGTGTTGAACCCATCCCACTACACTGTACAAACAAAGAGTGATATAGATAGTCACATTCATGCTGCCCTATATTGGGAAACAATGCTCTGGGGCCTCTAACCGAGATATTGTTCAGAACCACTACACTCTGATAGGAATCCTATGAATTGTACAACTAAGAAGGAAATCTAAATTAACTTGCAATGAAGTAAACGCAAATCCTAATGTCTCTGAATGGCTACTACATATTTCTCCCCCATGAAAAAAACTCACTAAAAAGAACARTCTTATGCATGGTTTTCTGTTTTTCAGATGTGCAGTCTTGTGTTTATGAATATCGCAATTATGAATATTGTTACCTGAATATMTCCCCCTGCAACAGATATTAATGTGATTTCCATCTAGCCTACTTTTTATTTCCTTCTGTTTCAGAACAAAGAAACAAGCACAATAAAGTGTGTTCTTTTGGTAGTCTGTTTTGGACTTATTTTAGTATACCTACCCATTATAGTGTTCAGCTTACTGCTTAGCTGCATCACATCAAAGAAATACACTGTCTGTACATATTCAGGCTTTTATTAAGACTTAAAAAGATTAAATAAACCTTCAAAAGAAAGTGTTGGCTTGGCAATGAAATTGGAGACCATTCTTTTTAAGCTTTCGATAAACCAATTTTTGATAACCCAAAATACCAAAGGGTAGCTTGTGGATAAAAGATCAAAATTTCATCTTTAAATCTGATATCATATGAGAAGGTAGCGTGGAAAGCAAAATACAAATGTACTACTCCCATAACACCTCCACTGATGACAACGACACATCAGGGTTTTGTTCTGGCCAGTTGCTTGTAATGCCAACTCTGAATTGCAAGTTGGAGGCATAAATTCATTTCTATGGTCTAAGATGAGATCAGACTACATTAAGCTCTAACCAGACTAATATTGATAGGAAAAATAACCCAAATATATTCTTAAGAAGAGATTATATTGATCAACTGTAGGTACATGTATCTCCAGGCAATGACAAACTGCCCTGTYTGCAGCCCCTGCTCAGAGGACAGTGAACAGCAACATGATTCATTTGAGGAGGGAACCTCCTTCAGAGGAGTGAAGAGGAGGAAAGCTCCATTGAGGGATTCCACAGCTCTTTTTCTCCATCCTCTTCTACCCAGAGAGAGGAGCAGTTTGCTAACTGCAAAACTAGAAGAGAAGCTGCATGAAAGAGTAATTATGAAATAACCAGACAGCGTCAGGACTAGATTGAGGCTGTAGATGGGATTTGAATACAGGCTTGTGACCTGTACATAATATCGAATTAAAGTTTATAATACCCTAACTTCAGCATTTGTGAGATATTATGATATCAGTCTTTGGCTGACAACGGGGCAGCAAGTTTTCTCCATTTTGCTTTCCTTGTTTCATCCTCAGGTGTTCAAAGACAAGTGGTMTATGGATTGTAACTACAATGTTCTTTTCATACTTTGTSTATGATACTCATCTGTCCTGCTTTCTCTTTTATCCTGTCAGGTAGCTTTGGTTTAATAACAGATGGMATTTCAGCTCTCTTGGTTCACTAATTTTTACTGAGGCATGGGGAGAAACTAAGTTTATGCATCTTATTTTCATCTCAGTGCATGTAAATGTCACAACAGGGAGTTGAAAATCCAACCTGAAACATGTGAAGAAAAATGTTCCAGCATTCAGTAATATTTGCATTTTATTTTTACTAATGACWTMATTTTTCACAGTTTTAGATAAGCATTAGGACAGCCACATCACTGTGATTCATCAACAGAAGCCTGCTTTATCACACTGTTGTATTAAAAAAAAMCCTTTTGTAACGCTTTATACTTTAGTGGTTTTAAGAGATCAGCATTCATCATTCTCTATCTTGTTGGGCAACACTTCTTGGAGAAAAGCTAGAAATTGAATTGATTTTCCCAACTTTATTAAAGAATCGGTAAAGCAGCGAAGTGTTATTGGTCATGCCTGTCTTGCCGTCTGCTTTCAATTCCAGGCCCTATCGTCACATACATGGAAAGCAGCTGCAAGTGCAAATAAGGTAGTAAGGAAAATGGCACTTGCTGCAGAACACAGAATGCTCTACCCAGGACCTTTGTCAGGATTTGCTCTGAAATGACAATTGTACCTTGGGTTACTTTATAAACTTATTTTCTGCCTATTACTGAAGCACATGAAGTGTTTCTCTCCGGGAAGGGTGGTTCACAAAAGCGCTTAGGTTTTAGATTGCCAGGATTTTCTACATTATGCAACAAATAGAGGAAAAATTGTACACAACCCCTGCAGTCCTTGTTTTCTAGAGAAGGCTGTGTATGCATTATGTGTGTAGGAGAAAGTAACTTCTGTTGCATTTTTGCTGATAGTTTACATTACAAATTAATAGGCTACAACAAGAAACTTTGTAAATGGGGAAATTCTGAACTCYTGAATACAAAAATAGAGGGTTTAAAAACAATCCCTGCTGATTCTTTCTTTTAATTGTTCTTCCGGAAGCAACTCTAAACAGTTGCAACTTTGCCTTTACAGATTGCAACAATATGCACACAGCAGATGTTGTTGTGGTGGTGTTTCTTTAGATGCCCAGGAAAAATGTCCCAGAAAAATGACCCTGTGCTACTTCTGAAGTTACAGGGTGAATACAGCTGTTCTTGCTCCTTCCACAACCTCCATCTTCACTCCTGATGCAGCCTCTAAAGTGATATGGAAAGAAAAGGTTGCATCCCTTGAACCCTGTGAAATGAAAACAAAATTCATGCTGGATGTTGGGCTTCTGTCAGGAGCATTATACGACAGAAACACTRTGTTCTGACCTTCCCATTCAGTAGTCAATACACAAATCCTTTCCTGTATTAGGCAATTCAGCRCTGCTGCTGTTTAATTACTGTTATCAAGACAGTATACTGGCAGCTTAGACACTACTTACGCTCTGAAAAGCAGGAAATATTAAAGTGACTTTAACAGTAAAAGCTTTATAATTAAAGTRAAATAAAAGACATAGTTGCAGATGAAGTACAAGGAAATAACAAAAAACTATCAGGACAATAGCCTGCAAACACAGGATTTCATTTCCTACCCATGAATTTAAGAAGGACAGAGGAAGGTAACRGGGAGAATTTGTTGATATTTACAAGATGCTCCTTATGACTTTTTCTTTTCATGATTGCAAAGACACTAATTAMTACCAGAGCTAGACATTGCATTCAAACAGTTGGATTTGGAAATCTATGATGAACAAAAAACTCTGATTTTTTTCTGCTCCTCTTCTGGCATCAATACCTGCACCACATCTTGTGACAGTAATTTCCCTACCTTGTAATCAGCACAACTATATCACATTGGCTCATCATAAGTTAAAAAAAAAAAAAAATAAAAAATTGGGGGGACTGTAGATAGGATTGAAATTATTTATAAAACTTCAGTATAAGGATATTTAGCCATGAGTCAGCTTGAGGATTCCTCTACAGATAGTCAATTTATMTAACAATTATCACTGAAGGAAGGGCGGAAAAAGCTTGGGAAACAATAGGAAAAGGAATATAGAAAAAGGTCCATAAACATCAGATAGATCTGCTGGAGATTTAATGTGATTTAATTTATCAGAACATGAGTATATAATCAGCAATCCCCTGCAATCACTAGGGAAAAAGGAGGAAAAGGGTTTTTACCATCCACATGGTACATACACATGAACTTCTTTAAAGGAACAATTTTTAGGTAATTCAGGCTTTTTACTGTACTACCAACACCACTCCCAGTGTGCCTTTTCAATGTTCCTCCTGTAGAGGCTGAAGAGAAGAAACCCCTTATATTTTCCTTTGTGAGTAATAATTGCAGTCTTAAATTAATAAATAACCTTTAGTAACAAAAGCGAGTGCATAATGACATACAAATGATTATTATTCTGTGAGTTGATTGGTTAAAAGTGTGGCTCTTAACTGCATGAAATGACAAGAAATTGTTCATGTAATCTGAAAGTGGCAAACACCATCTCATAGGACATTTTATAGCTTGTGATTGGAAAATTCTTTTCTACCACACTCTTTTAATTTTATCATATGTGAGAAAGAGAGCTTTGGTTAAGAAAAAAGTTCGACTTAAGAATAAAGATTTAACTAGTTGTTTCAAACCAAATCTGGATACTTTGGCAAAGCTGGGGCTGCTTGGATCCATATTTGTGTTTAATTTCATATGAGCCAGCCACAACATTTGAATCCAAATTCATATCAGAAATATAACAGCCTTGGAGGATGTTCAGATGGAATATTCTGGCTTCAAACTATGGTTAGCTTCCAAATGGTATGAAATTTGCTGTGARTTGGGACTTTTCCATGCTTGTGAAACAATAAAGGCTGCTTCTTGGGCTGATRTGTGATTTTCTCTAAAGCTTCTCTTTTGCAGAAACCTTAATATACACACCACAAGGAAATGTGGAGAGCTTATCACCAGGCTGGAATCCATTTTATAAAGAGCTTTTACACGGATCTGTGCCTTCATTTCTATCACACATTCAGGAATTGTTTCAAGGTACAAAATATATGCCTCTAAAATACCATAAAACATATTATATTCTCAGTTCTCAGTGTACAAAAGATGGTCTGTACATGCAATTATGAACAGACYGTTGCAGTATCTGTCTCTGTTTATGTATCAAAGTATCATAAAAGTATTTTGATTTTATCTTAAGTCAATGCACAACATAAACTGTAAAAATTCATGCTGGAGTAGCTGCACCTGTAACCTTCTCCAGCTCTTACACCCACGTGACTCCCTTGCACACGCTGTTTCCACACAGATACAGATTCCTGTGGTGCCCATATACATGCACAAAACATTTTGAAAAGCTGCACAGATTCCTTTCTGCAAGTTGTGTCTTTTTTTCTGGTTAAATCATTGCTTTCCAAAATTTTTGGTTTCTCTGTGAAACCAGAGAAGCCTTCTCAGCCCCTCAGGTCCACTATGGTGGTGGTAGCCCTTCTGAAATCTCAGATGGTGGAACATAGATTTATTTGGAGAAGGGCACATGCTACTATCTCATAAAGCTATCTGGAAATACTTTTAAACTCGGAAAACTATAAAAAACTTTTATTTGTCAAAACACATTAATATGAAAATGTATGAACTACTGGTCTGTGGCAATTTGGATGTCACCTTCTGGGACTGTTGTTTTTACTGGAATTTAATTAATTTTATGGTTCTACTGAATTCTTTCTGATTAGTATTTTTTTTGTGTGTTCTTATGTGCAGTACAGAAGAAAATACTATTAAGTCTCACCATCTCCACAGGACCATGGGAAGTAATAAACACAGCAGAATTAATTCGTGGTTATTCTTTGCATTCTTACAGTTAGAAACATAGGGGTTTTTATTGTTTGGGGTTTTTTTTTGTTTGTTTGTTTTTTGTTTTTTTATTGGCAACAAATCAGTGTTGCAGAGCAGGCTTGTAGCCACGTCTGCGGAATCAGGACTACAGACTACACATCCCCACTTGCTCACCCACATTTTGTATTACCTGTTTGGGGCAATGAACAGTATCAGGTTGAAAAACACACTTCTTTCCCCCAATAACCATCTGAGCTTAAAGTGCTGACTGTAAATGCAAACCATAATTCTTCAGTTTAGACCTTGAGACCATGAATTCTTCTTGAGACCATGAAGCCAATACTACAATGCCCTTATCACAGTTATCACCTGGTTATTTCTCCTTCACCTGTAGGCCTGAGGATCAGCCACAACTGAGGTCTCCTTTCATTTCAGCCAAAGAGGTAACTCTGGATAAGAAATCCTCAGGCATGATAATTTACTCAAACACTCTTGTTTTCTTAAAGAGCACTCTGGTTTTAAAGAAACTGCTCACTTGTCCAAACTTCAGAGGTACATGGGAGCAAAAAACCGAGCAAAGTTCTAGTATGGGAGACAGCCCAGTTAGGGGAATGTTTCAAAACCCATGCAGCCTCGAGGAAGAATACGTCAGAATGCTGTATATTGCATGCTTAACAATTAAATATGACYTGGCACTCATAATTTGTATCTTAGCCAAAGAAGTGGAAAATATGCAGGTTCATCTTTAATAGGGACAACACAGGACAGCATCTCAGCTAAGCTTATTTTAAAGAAAAAGGTACAAGAATATAAGCTGATTGGCTTTTATATGGGTTTTCTGTGCTCTGGATTCTTTAGAGAGTCATCCTTATTTTAAAATAAAATAAGCTTTTCAGAGCATGTGTAGCTGAAATCTTTCCATTAATCGGAATCAATTAGATTTTAAAAGAAATGATGGACTCTTTATAGAGACAGGTTTAGCATTATCACATTGGTGACAGACCGATGCACGGGGTTTCAGCAGCATTATCTAAATATAGCGCCTGGCTCACGGATTTTCAGGAGCTGTAAGAGATCTCTCTGAAGGACAACAAAGAAATGAGAAAGAAGGGGATTTGCTTCAGCTGAAATGAATGCAAATGGCATCTCCATTCATTTCATTTGCAACAATCTGACACCTTTTCCTTTCCGTTTCACACAAAAAATAGGAGATAATAGGGAAATAGTAATGGTRTAAGTGGACAGAGTCTGACCATTAAAATGTTTACCATTCCAGCATGATGTCTGCAGATGCAATAAAATTGAAACTGGAAAGGTGTTAGAATTGCTGCCGGMTTCTATTCATTTGAATGGCAGCAACCCAGAATTCTGTTTTATGGTTTCATGTAGAGGGTCAATCCATTATCTTTCTTTCTTCCTGGGATCAAATAGCATTTTTGTGAGGATTAGGTCTCTCTGGCACGCTGAAGTGGAACCAATGTGCAGAGGTTTGAATTTTGAACCTATTTTAAATTGAACTGCTTTAACAAATGGTGAGTTGACACAAAAATTGAACTTGAAAATATTAAATGGAATTTTAAAGGTTTAAAACATGGAGATTCTATTTAAAAATGCTCACATAATAACCCACCTACCATCCAGAAATGTCACAAACATAAATATTATGACCACTGGAACAAATTAAGTAGATAAAAATATTAAGTATGTTACCCCCCCCATTTTCTGTCTATATGGTGAAAAACATATAACATACAGAAATAAGAGGATGCTGTGAACTTTTTTAAATGGGAGAGAATGAAGAGAAGTAAAGGAGTAAAAATATTGTGTTATGCAACATAAGTATACACTTTAATTATCAATAGCAGTGATTTGAAACAAGAGTTAGGAAAATGTAACACGGATGTTTACTAAAAACAGGATAAGAAGGTATTCAAGAACTATAGCTATAGTTTTTAATATAAGAGTGCATTTTGTTTATTTGAAGAAAAGATTTCTTCATCGGGGTTATATGAATTATGTATATAATAGAAATAAACAAAAAACACACAAAAAAACCCCAAAAACCAAAAACCACCAAAAGCATGTAGCAAAATAGTGTTTACTTATGACAACTTCAGATTTAGGAAAGAATGCAAATGTTTATTTGCTACTCTGCAATTGACAGTCTTCACAAGGAGGAAACAGCAATACTGAAACCAAATAAACAAGTCTGTAGAAGACAATTAGTGAAGAGTTTTAAAAAAGAAAGTATAAACTGGTTCAGAAATACTTTTTGAGTTCTCATTTCTTATCTCATTATTTTAAATCCTGCCCTGGAAACTTTGCCATACAGCAAAATCACAATGTTCATGAACATTTCTACATGGAAATCAAAATGAATCCATAAGAATGCTGGTTTTTACTCACAAAAAAAAAAAAATGAATCCATAAGAATGCTGGTTTTTACTCACAAAAAAATACTTGCAAAAAAAAAAAAGAACTTAAATATAATCAAGTATTAATAATTGTCTGCTTAAATATTGATTGAATGTTAATCAATTAGCTGTTCTGTACTCATGGGCCAAATGAATCTGCTTTAGAACGTGACCCCAGGACAAGCTTTTAAAATTGGTGTCAAACACAATCCACAATTTGAAAAATATTTTCGTAGCATAGCTAAACTATGGCTTAAAAAGTTTGGAAGGACAGATCTGTTACAATGGTTACATGAACAGTTATTTTCCTGCAGTAGGAGAGAACTCAAAGGCCACTGAAGGACATAATTTGAACTATTTAAATTCAGATTGATCTGAATACTGATATTTGTCAAAAATTGATACATAGAGATGTCTTTATGATATGTCGACAGTATGTGTGATGATGAGACAGACATAGGTAGAGTCCATACAGGTGATTGTGAATTTCTGTAAGAGAGGCAGTAAGAAATAAAACAAGAAACGGCTACATTCTCTTTTGCATACCCATATCTTTAAACAAAGTGCCTTTGTGTTTCTAGCAGAGAAAGAGAAGACAGCTGGAGCTGGTAGCAAGTTCTTGTAGGCCCTAACTGAGGGAGCAGGAAAGAATTGGAAATGAATAAGAAGCCAAGAGCCTCACCAAAGCTCAGTTAATACAATAAATGAGTACAGCAATTCTCTTAAGGGTTTGGCACCTTTGAATAAATGCAACCTGAATATTGATAATTAATGGAATCCACATTTTCCTCCTCCTTGCAGCAGAACAGACCTAAAGGTATCATGACTTTTGGATCATTCTCAYAGCCCAAGTAGTTAGGTCTAAGGTATGGTAGACTTACAGAAAGATAGTGCAAGTAAGCATCTTCTTTCAGAGCTGGCAAAAATTAATTTCAACCATATTTGATCAATTCTGGCAAAGTTCCTCCAGAGATTTTCTGAATTTCATACAGCAAATTTATGAAGTAAGATCTGAACAATATAAATACTCTGATAAATGGTAAATTGTAGTTATGCAAAGCAGTGAAAAAAAACCCACTATCTTTAAGGTCATTTACTTTTAAAGTTATACCAAGTGTTATATGTTCTGCCTATTTGTGCAAGAAAGTATACTTCAGAAATAAATGAGATATATGAGTATGTGAAGGCTGAGCTGCTTGTTTTTCTGCTAAAATAAACTACTGTTCATCTAATGAGGTTTGCTTTCCAAGAAGAAAAATACTGAAGTATATAACTCAGCACAACTATTTCACTACTCTTATCTTCAATGAGTCAAGACATTTTTAATATCTGGAACAGCAAATTTGACCAACTTTTTGATTGTCAGTAACTAAGATGGGAATTAAATTCAAAATTTGCCAAATAAGAACCAGCTCAGCAGGCTATCAAGATTTGCCTTAGGAACCATATCAGTAACTAGATCAGAAAACGTCACCAAAAAGATATCAACCTGTCATCATAAAAAAAAAATAGATTATTTTAAGAATTTTTAAGAAATGCTGTTGGCATTGACAGGCAGATTAATCCAAGTATCAAACATCTTAATAGCAAAAATCTGGGGCACAAATGCAACTGATAAAACACTAGAGAGATTATTTTAATGCATTTTCTTCATTTAATGGAACTTTAAAAATATGAAACTAAGAGGAAGATAGAAGGTCTCCACATTGCAGATCCTGTAGGCAAATTGCTATTGACCACTGCTATACACTGTAAATTCTGATGAACAAAAATAATGTACCTTGGTGAGCCAACTCAAATAATGAAGAATCTTTGCCAACTGTTAAGCTTTTCTGAATGCTTAATTTTACTGTTTCCCTTAGAAGGGAAAAATGTATCTAATATTTTAGAAAAGTTATTAACTTTCAAGTCTTAATATCCTCAATTTTGACTTCACATCTTGTTGCAATTGTCTGCTTGGTTTTTTTTCTTTTTTTTTCTTTTTTTTTCTTTTTTGTGAGGGGATTTTTTTCCTTTTTCTTTATTTCAATCTATGTATTGTGAATTACATCAGACGGAGGAACTTTTGTGTAAACTGCTTTGAACATGTCTCAGAGTAACAATTTATTGATGGTGCTCTGCTGATGGAGGCTTTGGGACACAATTAGGTTTGATTTTGAGGGCCAWACTCCTTCTGAAATTTGCTTCAGTTCAGTCTCCCAGAGAAAACAGGTTTATTGCTGATAAAAGGCATGAAGACAGTGAAGTGTGAGCTTTATTTGTTCAGCCTTCTCAGAAGAATGAAAAAATATGACTTTTCCATGCTTGTATTAGATGGCCAAATACCATAAATARAAAGAAAACATAGATAAGGAGAAAACAGTGTTAGTAAAGAACAAATTTAATAATGCCTAGATTATAATCTCTATTTAAAAAGCTATAAAATTATTATTAACCATCTGATAACTGAGGCTCTGAAAATTACATCTCATAGGAGTTGTGAATACAAGAAACAAAACTTCAGTTTTGTTCCAAAGCTGGGTTTAAGAGAATGTAAAATGTGCTGGTTTGAGAGAATGTAAAATATGTTCATGTAGAACAAAAGAATGCTGGACGCAAGAGCCATACTTTAGTGTTTAAAAGCAGGTTCAAAAAAAAAAGAAACATGAGGGAATACTGATCTGTCTTTATTGGATTGACAGACATCAAATGAATAGAAAAGCTTCCACCATGTCTTAGTAAATAAAGAAATAAATAGGATGAATAAACATGGATATAGGGCTAAATCCCATTCTGCTTTTAAGTACTGCATCCACGAAGTTCAGCTGACTTGTATTTATGAAGAGTTTATCTCAGCAAGCTTCACATTTTAAAAAGAGAAAGACCATAGCAACAAAACCAAGCTAATGCAGTGAGAAYAAACTGTAAATCTGCAACAAATTAGAGAGAGTTCTGTCAGAGGGCATATTTTGAGCATGGTATCAGGTCTCACATCACAGATTTCCCTAAAACGTAAAAGGTAATTAATACAAGCAAAGGATAGAAACACTCCTAAACCTGAACAGCATCTCCCTATCACAACATAAATTTGCTAACTAATTGAAAATTAAAACCACAAACACAATCTGTTCAGGGAGAAAAAAARGAAAAAGCTCACAGTAACTAACTGGCTCATTCTTTGTACTAGAATTAACATTGCCAACAAGAGGAGTGTTTCTTCCTTTGTGTTGCATATCTTTTTCTTAGAAAGAAAACCAGAAAGTTTTCTTGGGGAATCAATGAAAATCAAAATTGTTACCTTACTGTGTGAATGTGTCTTTGACACTCCACTGGAAAGTGTTATTGTCATCTCTTCTGCAGAACATTATGGACAGGCTCAACTAGACTCCATGGCTATCCAAATCCCACAGAGTTTCCTCTAGCAAAATGCAAGGCCAGTCTAGGAAGGGCAAAGTGCTGATGCTTCTCTATTCACCAATTTAAAATGCCATCAAGTCTGACCACCAGCAAATATGAAACAGTGATTTGTTCTGGGTATTTCTTTGTTTCCAAAATAGATGGGAAACAGCATYCAACCATCACTTACAGCAACCTACTGATAAATGATATCCAGATCTTCATAATATTTTTCTCCCCTTCAGTACTTGCCTTCACCCTGCTCTCCCTTGCATTTTGTACTAGATGAAGAGTATTATGCCCTTCCATTGTTTGCTTCCTTCCCACTGAAAGGATTGCCTTCTAATGCACAAATTTATCTATTTAAAGGGCAGTTACATGATTACAAAATCTGGTTCTGGATCAGAGAACAGCACAATGGATTTCTGTAATCATGTCTTAAGAAGATAACCTTTATAAAGAGAATATAATCTTGGCTCCCATTGAAGACAAGAYGTGAAAGGAAAGCATAAAAACTAGAAATTAAATAGGATCTTCCACCTGTAATTCTGTGAGCTCAATACTCACTTATAAACAACAACAATAAGGGGAGCAAAAATTCTTGTACAAAGTATTTTTACACAAAAGAAATCAAACAAAAAAATGAGCAGTCATCATGCTGATCAAAAGGCTCGTGGGTGAGACATGGGCTCAAATCCAGTTCAACATGCAGAAAAAATATTCTCCAAATTCTTAAAGGTTTGGGAGCAATTTGGGCAAGTAGATAATCGAGAAACTACAGCAAATATGAAACACTRGCTTTCAGTCAACTGCAACAAGTACAGGCCTATAAACCAGATGATGCATTTTCCAGCTTATCTATTTTCTTTTTATTTCTTGGCAAGGCTGTGAARTGGCTCTCCAGACATCAGACTGCACTGTAATTTTTACTTCATAAGAAATTTACAGTTTCRTATCTTTCCTAATGTGATTACCTTAATCATTTACATTTCAGGAAATAACTTGAGTATCCATCACCCTGACTCCAAGTAAGAGCATACAGAAAGGATTAAGATTAATTGAAAAGTTGCTTTATTATTAGGAGTTCATTTTTAAAGATCTAGACATATATTTACAGGAAATCRAAGACAGTATAAAAGTCTAGTTGGCTGTGTAAAGTTTCATTTTTATTACATGAGACCTAGAAATAATTGTTAGAATCATGTTGTACATTTCTTCAACACCAGCTAACCTGAAAAGTCTTCCATACAGGTGTGTGCATGGTTTGTGTGCATTAATTTGTGTCTGATTTTAATTGTACTCAGATTTCAGGGACTATTTTATTGTACATRAAAGCTGATACACTGATAACACCATGGGAAAAACCTTCATGTACATCCCTGTTACAGGTAGCACTGCTACAGTTACAACTTGTCTACTTCTAATAGCTACCTTTCATGACCCATTCAGTTATTGTTTTTTCCTATCAGGCCATCGACTTTTTTAATTTATTTATTTATTTTTTTTAATGTAATGATCAGAAGCAAAACTCAAGAATGCCCAGATTCATACAGAGCCACAGTATGCCATTCGTGAATTCTTTTAAAGTAACATGGCATTAGTGGGTATATGAAACCTTGGTTGGGAAGAAAACTCAATCAGACCTATCAATTCCTGAATATTTGGATAACCAGTAGAAATGCCAACATTTTCCCACTTCCATTTTTTTTCCAAGTTGTAAGTCCAGTTAGATTTGTGTCCTGTGTTTGTAAATGATGAGAATATTCTGGTTACGTGAAACTTACAAAATAAATAGCCATTACCAGAGGGTATTTTCAGATTACCTTAACATAAATATAGTTCTGGAGTACACCTGTTGTCAAGACCTGAAAATATTGCCAAAAGTTATCATTGCTTTTTATTCAAAAGTAAAAACAAAAATAAATCAAAATTCATCAGTCTGCAGAACACTGCTATAGTGCAAGACTATGCAATATCCAGTACAATTATTTGAACTTCAATTATATTATTTAACTGTGTCTAGATAAATGGATTATGATGGCACTTTCAACATGAATTTTGCAAGTAATTGAAGTGCAGAAAGATAAATTAAGTAGATATGAGCATATGCCCATAGAGGTAGAATTTTTGAGCAGTTACTTTTGGAGGAGATAAATATGATAGAACAGAAAAAGGGACACAGTACCTGGAATGTGCTGTGTTTGAAGTTAGGTAGGAGGATTTATTCCATTTAGACCTATTTTTTGTTTTCYGTTATCATTCAAGACTTCTCTTTTTTGGACACAAAAAAATGGTAGGCACTTTGGCTAAAAGTTCTAAATCTGTATTACAGCAATATTTCTATCCAGCTTTCYAATATTTTTTTATGATTGCTCACAACTCTGTATCAGAAAGAAAAGGAAATATATTTCTTTTGCACTTTCTTAGACTTAGTCAGTCTTCATTTACAACATTATTACTTTTTTGGAGTTTCTTTTTCAAGTAAAGAGAGACCTACAGCCATTAAACCGTGAGCTTTGGTTAAAAGTAATGGTAACTTTATTTCTGCTAAAAGAGTAAAAATTGAAGTGCAGAGTAGCATCAAATGGGAAAAAAAAAAGATGGATTATGGAAGAAAAAGCTTTGCAAATAAAGGAAAGTGCCAAATACTAAGCAGAGAAGGGAGCTTTAAATAATTTTCTGATGAAACTGCGTTAACAGAAGACTAAACTTAATGTTTTACAAACACAGCTTGTTTTCTGTCTTCAAAAATTCTTCCAAGATAATTGCTTGCACACATTGTATTAAATCAAACATATGTGTATGTATTCACAGTCTTTAACTATTTCTAAAAGACACTGTGGCATACAGCCCCCATCTTCCTCCTCAACCATCCCTCAGGGTATTGTCCTACCAAAAGAACTGTGAAAGGTTTCACTGAGGATATTTTTACATTTTTATGCCAYGGCAACTTGTACTTGAGAGTTTTCTGTAAAAGAAGCCAAAGTGCAGGAAGGATAGCTAGGYGGTCAATGTAAAGAAGCAAAAAGAAAGTGGAGAGAAAAAACAGAGTAAAAGAAAAGTGAAGAGAGAAAGGGAGGAAACATGAGAAAATATTGAAAGAGAGAGTGGTGGAAAGAAAAAATATGTTTCTAATAAACTAAATGTAACAATCTAGAGCATGAATAACAAACAGAAGAATGTGAAGAGTTTTACAAGGAAGAAGAGGGACTTCATACAATTTTCTAGAAAGAAACTCTCTGGTTCCTCCCTCTCACCACCACAAACAGGGTTAGTCCAGCATGGCCAGATCCTAGCAGTTGAAAAACCAATAGTTTCAGTGATACTCAAAGACAGTATCTTTAGATGAAAACCATTAACTAAAACATCTAAAGGAAGATTCATATTAACATTTGACTTTACAAGGACAGAATTAATATATTTATATCCAGGGCAGTAGAAGCTTTACAAAAAAAACCTTATTCCTATGGATTCAATTTTAGTGTTGTGTTATATTGAACAACTGAGAATTGGAATTCACGTATAGAATTCAGCTTTGTCAACCATCCRAATAAAATCCCCTTTGCACCAAATAAGTTACTGAGCTCTAGCTTTAGTATTTTATTACAGGTCTTCACAACTGTTSAGATTTTGTTATTTGAAAGAATGAGGAAATGTAGGAAAGTGAAACAATGATTAAATAAAGCATTTGGGATATTTGTATTTCAAACCTTGGAACCAATTTGTTTTTAATCTTAAAGATCAGTTTACAGCATTAATTTTTATAGGTGTGCTATGAATCATAGGAGGTAGGTGCACACTGACAACYGATAATTTTGAGGACCTAACTGAATAGGCCTATTAACAATTTTCAAAAGCTTATAGTGAATATATAAATGTGAAAGATTATAATGTATGAAACTGCTGGTAACATAATTTCAAATTAATTTATCAAAATCACTCAGAATTCTTTGCTCTTCACTCTTCTCTGCTTTCTCTGCATCTAGTATTTTCTTGCAAAGATCTTTATGAGCCAAAAAATTAGTGAGAAGGAAGCTATCCCTAAGAAGCCTGTAAATACCAATTGTTGT